>NC_066869.1:12837324-12898006 GCF_022985175.1 Labeo rohita
TGCCAGACCCAACAATGCAGAAGAGCTGAAGGCCACTATCAGAGCAACCTGGGCTCTCATAACACCTGAGCAGTGCCACAGACTGATCGACTCCATGCCACGCCACATTGCTGCAGTAATTCAGGCAAAAGGAGCCCCAACTAAGTATTGAGTGCTGTATATGCTCATACTTTTCATGTTCATACTTTTCAGTTGGCCAAGATTTCTAAAAATCCTTTCTTTGTATTGGTCTTAAGTAATATTAAAATTTTCTGATACTAAATTTGGGGTTTTCATTAGTTGTCAGTTATAATAATCAAAATTAAAAGAAATAAGCACTTGAAATATATCAGTCTGTGTGGAATGAATGTATACATTATACAAGTTTCACTTCTTAAATGGAATTGGTGAAATAAATCAACTTTTTGAAGATATTCTAATTATATGACCAGCACCTGTAAATATGATTTTGTAGTCATAAACACAAGCATGCTTTGTATGTATTATACTATAAAAAAAAAAAAAAATACATTTTACATTCAAAAAGACTAAACTATTATTATTAATCATGTTAGAAACATCTACGTTTGAACAGATATTAGCGAACAGAGTATTTTACAGTAAAGATTGGTCTAGACATTCATAGACTCTAACTTCATAGTGTTACCACTCATATTACTTTTACATGGTTTTATATTTTATAGAACATTGAAAACATCCTGGCATCATGAGGCATTTAGATGCAATGAATGAAACATACTTCAAAATGTTTCACTTGATTATACATTTATTCAGGAATTATAGTTTGGAAAAAGTCTAACCTCCACTGAATCAAGCCGCGCATCGCATCACGTCCATCTTCTGAGGTAAATCCAAGGCTTATTCCTCTCAGCACGTCTTCTTCCAGAAACAACAAGTAGCTGAGATGAACTTGAAGAAAAGTTTTGCTGCTTTGTTTCCGGAGGTGATGTGGGTGTTTGCATGTCACGCGTTTCACATGGACGATTGTAATATCAAAAGCAAAAGTAGCTTGTGGGCGTAACCACAGTAGAGATAATGAGGTCAGTTGGGAAAGACTGGTCATTGCGTTGATTACATATGGATTACTTTATCACAGAATATTTGTTTTTGATAAGACTTACTGCATTTAAAAGTATTCAAGCTTTCTATAGATGTATCTCTCATGTCTATGTGTCAAGTATTCGAGTTTCAGTTCATTTTAGTGATCTATTTCGAAAAGATAAGTGTACAGGCTGAAAGCGTACCCTGTTTGTTTTCTTTATTTTATGTGATATTGTGAGTGTACACAAATATAAATGGACCCTTTACAGATTTAGATGTTGTATTACTCTTATGTATGCAATCAAAAATGACAGAGCAAGTTTTTTTCACTGTCATCTGGAAAAAATGCAAGCGTTCCCGCCCATGCCTTTGCCGACCCCAGGTGGTTAAGCCCTGCTTTAAAATATGGTTGGTGCATTAGTGGCCATTTACTCAGCATGTAAAATACAGAGCAACGTAAACAGAACCTCTTGAATCTCAGTAAATAAGTAAGTAAATAAATAAATGTATCCTCTTTACTGGATAGCATGTTAAATGTAAAGCACATGGCAAAAAAATGCTGAATTTTCAGGTGCCACCTATGGAATCCATGCAAGAACAGTAACTGATACTGGTATTTTGCCACAAGGCACAATTAAGATATTGTGATTGTATATTAAATCTGTGAAAATACTTACTGCGAGCCAGAATCAGTTCCTCTTCTGTATTTATGTTCTTGTGGGTTTTCATCTCATTGCAGCAGTGTAGGAAGGCCTTGACGCACTCTTGTCCGTCTACGATGTATGTGGCTCTTCGTTCACATGTATAGCCGAGCTTATTATCCCTCATCCCATCAACGCAGCACCGCTTCACTTCACTAGAGTATTGACCAGCTAGTGTAGAATAATGAGGGGAGTAGGAGAACATGGTGAGAACTACTGGGGGAAAGACAATGTTCACTTAAACGTGAACAGTGACCTAAAAAGATAAAGGTTCTGAATCTTTAACAGTAAAAATGTCAAGAAGATATTTTCTTATTTGAATGGTAAGAGTAAAATCCGAGTAAAATCTAGTTTCTCACCTAGTGTATTAGTGATCTGCAGGAGACTCTCAGCTCTTCGTTTTTTTTTCTTTGCAGGCATGGGACACTCAGGCACTAGGGGACAATTAATTTGAATAAATTGCACTATTAGATATATTAAATACAAATTAATAGATTACAATAATTAATTATCCTGAGATAGTAAAAAATTTTAAGAGCAGCAAGAATTAATTAAACCTAATCAAATATAGTGCAGTATACATAGTGCAGTAAAAAGTACAATAGTATTCTTTGGAATGTTGTGAAGTCAAGTTTTCTAAAGAAAAAGATACTTGAAAAGTACTTTTAAAGGAGAAGTCCACTTCCAAAACAAAGATTTACAGATAATGTACTCACCCCCTTGTCATCCAAGATGTTCATGTCTTTCTTTCTTCAGTCGTAAAGAAATAGTTTTTTTGAGGAAAACATTTCAGCATTTTTCTTCATGTAATGGAGTGATATGGTGCCCCGATTTTGAACTTCCAAAATGCAGTTTAAATGTGGCTTCAAACGTTCCCAAATGCGATTGTAAACGATCCCAGCCAAACAAAAAGGGTCTTATCTAGCATAATGATCGGTTATTTTCATAAAAATAATACAATTTATATACTTATATTTATATAACTTCAAGGTCAAATGCTCGTCTTGTCTTACTCTGCCTGGACTGTTTTTTTTTTCTGGTTCATGACAGTTAGGGTATGTAGAAAAACTCCCATCTCATGTTCTCCCTCAACTTTAAAATCGTCCTATATCGCTGTTTTACCTTTGTGTTTTACGTTTGATCTTCTTTGCATGTTCACTTTGCATAGACTGCGTCTGTACTTCTGCAGCGATGTAGGATGATTTTGAAATGATTATTGAAGTTGAGGTGAGAAAATACGGTGAGGTGAGTTTTTCGACATACCCTAACTGTCTTGAGCCAGAATACACAGAGTTCAAGGAGAGCAAGGCAAGACGAGCGTTTGAGATTAAAAAGTATATAAATTGTATTATTTTTATGAAAATAACCAATCGTTTTCGCTAGATAAGACCCTTCTTCCTCGGCTCGGATCGTTTGCAACTGCATTTGGGATCGTTTGAAGCCGCATTTAAACTGCATTTTGGAAGTTCAAAATTGGGGCACCATAGTAGTCCATTATATGGAGAAAAATGCTGAAATGTTTTTCTCAAAAAACATAATTTCTTTACATCTTGGATGACAAGGGGGGTGAGTACATTATATATGAATCTTTGTTTTGGAAGTGGACTTCTCCTTTAAAGCAGAGTAAAAATACTTCAATACTGTCCACCTCTGGTCATTTGTTAATTAAGTGCACTACACTGGACGTACTGAAAGCGTGTTAAGACCACAAGGAAAAATGTGTGTTTTCTTGTACACTGTCTTTTATATGTCATCACATTGAAGCCCCACTGCTGAAAAGCATTAAAGGTAACAATGCTTCTAGGGTGGAAACACTTTTTTCTCTCTTCACCGGCTTCACTTTCTCCTATACCCCTTGTACCAAATGGGGGGGAGGGGGGTTCTCATTTCAAACACGTGGAAATTCACTCCTCTTTCTTCTCTCTTTTGAATATCATGCCTTTGCGGTTACTAATCCTGCCAAAATTCATCTTGTTGTCATCTACCATTCATCAGCTCAACTTCCTGGAAGAGCTGGATATGCTGCTGTCCTTTTCTAGAGGATAGCACCAAGCTGGTTGTCCTTGGTTAACTTCAGGAAAGAAAGAAATGGTGTTCCAAGGGCAGGTTAGGGGTTTCCCCTTAGTTATACAAGTTTTCAGCCATTGTTCAAAATAATAAAAGCTAGGACAGGAAGATATGAAGAAGAGCATAGAAAAAGGGAGTGTGGAGCCTGTAGCTGTTCTGTGGGCAAGCACCAATGACTTGAACTTGATGCAAGCCGCAACTGGAAGCCAGTGCAAAGACTTTAGCATTGTCGATAAAAGGGCAGGGGCTTGAGCCCTCGTGACATTTCCGGTGCTTGCCAGAGTTCAAGAGGCTGACTTGCTAGCTCTTCTGGCCTTGTTCAACCTCACAAGAAAGCACACCTCTGTGACAGACAAAGCAGGCAAACAGCCAAACTACATTCTCACACATAACTTCACATCTGACAATTTTTTACTCTGTTAGATCTCTCTGACCACTTCTTTTCCTAGTTCTCTGTCAATCTGCATGCTGGCCACTGACACAGTCCTTTGGTCTCTTTTGGCCATAAAATGTATTTTCTCTCTGCTACACACATCTCCGCTGTGGTCTCTGGTCACCTCTTGGTCAACATCCTTGACACCCTCCAGCCCCGAACCCATCCCACCTGCTACAGGTGCTCTCACCACTAAATCACATCATCTCTCAGTATTGGCAAATTTTCCTCATTCCTGATGTAACTTCACTGTCTCCCAATGGCAGTCGGAATCAAATTTAAGGTTTTGACTTTGGCTTTCCATACCACCACTGGCACTGCACCTCCCTACCTCATCCACTTCTGCAAGTGTACTGTATGCTCCCACCTTCACAACGAGGCACAAAGTCACTCTCCAAAACCTTTGCCCTCTCTGTTCCTCTTCGGTAAAATGCTAGCCTCCACCCAAACTGCTGATACTGTACATCACAAATTTCAATAAGCAGCTCTTTGTTCAGTGGATAAACTATTAAAGAAGTTGGGAGGAAAAAACCTGTTCTGGTGTCAGTTCCTCCTGCAGTGTTGGACACAAACATCAGACCCGCGTCATTGAAAACCCCCATACTGTCCCTTCCACTTCCTGCCGTACAACCGGTGTCATGCTTCTCTATGAAGTCCCAGATCTAGAGGTGCAAAGAAGATGCCAGCATGTTTAGCATGTACGTTTAATGCCATGAGCTGTTTGTGCTATGAAGCCTGAAAAAGGTCCTTTACTTGGGTCTGAGTGAGTCTGTTCTTGTTAAGGACGTGCACTGCCTTGTCAACCACCACCAGACCAACTTTAGCTCCGGGATCTCCAGTTATCTGCAACTTGACATCTTCTAATGGCTCAAAGAAATTTTGCTTTGACTTCTTAATCTCAAGCTTGAGCTGTGATCAAACCAAGATGTACTGTGTTCAGAAAAAAAGACCTGGTTGCTTGGCACATCAACTATATCTTGTGATGGTCTACCCACCTTTCCCATGCACGTGTCCTCCACATCGACCCAGACTGAATCAGACACTACTTCTGATGAGCCCACAAGGTAATAAGCCACAATGCGGAAGGACGGCACCATGTCTTTGGTTACAGGTAGAGACAGAGACACTAGGCTTTGTCCTGATCCCCTTATCCTGTCTGCTTTGATGATCTGACCTTTACTTAAGATCTAAAAATCAGGCAGACATGATGACAACATTTATGAGATTCATATGGTTTCAAACACAAGCTGTGGTAGTAATCAAATATCGACATGATAAAGTAATACTTAAAGTATAATAAAGTAATTTGTGGTGCAGCTGAATAACCATAATCTTTACCATGTAGGTGATATATTGAAGATGAGGACTTTCTCCAGTGTTCAGATAGGCTGTCATTTGAGCACCAATCTTAAGCTCTGCTGATTCCACAATAATGTTCATATAGTTGTTGGAGCCAGTTTTAGACTTGTAGGCCTGAGCAGTCATCTTTCTCTCTGCCTGCTGTTCTTTTAACTCTGTGTCAGTGATCTTTGCCTGAAAATAACAAATAAATTGTTTTCTTATGTGCTGTGTACATTATGCTCCACTGCTTTTTCAACATCTGTTAACTGATCTGTCTATCACCAGTGAAACTGACTGAACATTAGAGCAGTTGAGATGGCAGGTCTTACAGTGATCTCCAGAGTGGAAACTCCTTTCTGAGTGTTGATGGTAAACTTTGCAATGCCATTGGCTTTCGTTTTTTGGCTCCCTGCTTCAGGACTGACCTCCACTTTCACATTTTCAGCCGGTGTTTGGTCCGGATTTGTTACGTAAACCTTTTATAGAACACAGACCAAAAATTAATGAAATTGTGACCTGTGCTGGGAATTTTTTTAATTTTCACAATGTCTATTAGGAAACCTTCAAATTTATGTTTGATTTATTGGAATCGACCAAAAACGACTGAGCTACACCCATTTGAAGTCGACAGAGTCAGCAAAGTCAATTTTAAAGGGGTCATCGGATGCCCATTTTCCACAAGTTGATATGATTCTTTAGGGTCTTAATGAAAAGTCTATAATATACTTTGATTAAAAATTCTCAATGGTTTTGTAAAACAACACCCTTTTTACCTTGCCAAAATCAGCTCTGCCAAATTCATCCGTTCTGGTCAAGGTTGCTTTAAATGTTAATGAGCTCTGCTCACCCCGCCCCTCTCTTCTCTCTGTGGAGTGACGAGCCTGTTTACTTTAGCTGCATTTAGCCGCGTTTAGCCGCTAAACTTGCTAACTAGCACGTAATTAGGAAAGGCGATCACAAAGATTCATAAGAAAACCCTTATACTCACTTCTGCTGTAAGTGAAGCTGGATCACAAATGATTCGCGCAAACATTGACGGATATATGTAGATTGGGAAGCGTATTCTCTTCACAAATAAACGTGTGTGTGTGTGTGCGCGTGTGTGTGTGCGTGTGTGTTTTCCTCCATGATGGGTTGTAAGTGACTTCAGTCGATGCAAGCCCTTCTTGGAGTTGATGTGTGGACTCTCAACTGTTCTTCTCTACTTTTATATTGTTTTTATATGTTGCCCTAATAAAGTATTTTTGTGATTTTTGAATGATACCTGTGCCTCCACGTGTTGTTTGCCACTGGGTAGAGAAACTTGCGCGAAACCTCATAGATAAAATCTTTGGGTGAGATTCCCAAAGTGGTGTAGTCTGGCATTAATCGTATGTATCCTGGAATTGGGGTCCAAATTTATTGGTCCAATGTTATTTGGGCTCGGCTACAATCACATATTGCTATATTTCTTTCAGATTTCAAAAGCAGTTTGAAATGCTTTTGTTGTATTGTATTGGCTGTTTTTATACATGCACAAAGCCGAGGAGCTGTAGAGTTCTTGCTGCAGTGGAAACGCACCGTAAGGGCCGTCCACGCGCATGCACTTTTAGGGTGTTCTTACACTAAGTACAGTTGCCTTGAACCGAGCCCAAGCGCGATTGTCCCCCCTCCCCCGCAATGAGATGTTAAGGAGTTTAATGTGTAAAATCAGCTACTGTCTTATACCGAGACACTGATGGGCATTCCAGGTTTGAAGAATTGTGGTGTTCTTTTGAAGTGGATGGTGTACGGTGACGTCACGATCTGAATGCCTCTCCTTTCTGCTTCCACCATTTCACCTCCTAAAACACACAAACAATCACATGCATGCAAACGTGCATAAAAATGTACAATATCTGTTGAGTCTTACCGCTTTCTGTTAAAACGCTGACAGAAACATAGATTGATCGCCCAACCAGCTGGTTAATGTTTGAAAATGTCTGACTGGTCAGTTCTGCAGTGCCCTCTCCATCCACAATCTATTCACATATGAGAAACACAGCAAAATCAGTCTACAAGATGTAGCAAAAAGCTGTTTAGCTATGCAAGTTGCTCTCTAGGTAAGGAAAAATAAGACTGATCTCAACTTGCAAGATGTTTAATATCTCTCACCTGAACTTTTTTCAGAGAGTTAGGAATACTTGTTTTTCTCTCTCCGTCCATCAAACCAAACACTACAAATGCATCTCCATCCACCTCCTGTCCAAACAAGTACCTATAAAGCACACAGAAAATGAACAGTTTAAACTTTTTCGGTTCCACAGAATGATCAAGTCACGCTGAATAAAACCAGGTTAATTTACATGTTATCAAATTAAGCACATTTTAAAAAAAGTTCTGGTTCCCACATAGCAATTGATATTTGGCCCAGCTCTGGGCCAAGCAAGGAGTTACACTCGGCCCAAGTGCAGCAAAGAATTACGGCCCTTGTTTGGCCCAGATCTGGACTACAGACATGAGCCACACATGAGCCATAACTGGCCCAAATTTCAGCCAAATAGTAACGTATAACCAGCCCTGAACTGAGCCAGAACAAGTTTTATTAGTGCTACCCCCAAGCAACCATTGAATCAATGTTAAAAGTAGTTAATTTGTCAGTGTTAATGAATTAATATAACTTTTGCTCCTACTAATAATGTTGAAAAAAAAAAAATAATTTCAACAAACCACCATTGTTGTGATCAGTGATTGCTTTAGTTGGGCTCCTGACTCTTTGTACTTTAACATTAGATTTTTTTTTTTGTCTTTTGTAACATTGTGTGAAAACATGTTGTTTGAGACAACAAAAGCTAAGATCTGCAGAGATTAGATGACAGCGATGACTGTAATAATTGCAAGGTTATATAATGATTTTCTCACAAGTGTGTTGGGCTTTTGAATGATGGTGTGATACTGCAATGTGAGATTAAAGCTCAATAAAACCACTATCATACTTTTATGAATTAACAGAGAATATATTAAAAAAAAAAATCTTTAAATTACTGAATCAATTAGACATCAAGAATCAGTGTATGAAACTCAACAATGGTGACAATCAGCAAAATAAAATTCTATGCAGAAATGCATGCTGGGTATCAACATAGTAAAAAAAAAAGTCATTCATGATTTCCAGCATGCATTGCAGTTGATCTGTTTAACTGAATTAGTTTTGTGATTGTCACCATTGTTGCGGTTTGTATGTTGAGTGTTCATGTCTAAATCTTTTCATTTACTATCACAGATTCTTTTTTTTTTGCATTTGTGATACAGAAGATTTACATCAGTAATGACATTCATCAATATTATTTAGAATTGTTTCTCAACTGTATTGCTAGTTGACACCCACTGCAAAAAGCAATCTACTTTAACTTAGTTTTAAAATATCTCTTTTCAACAGCATAAGTGTTTACATCAAAACACCATTATAGCACAGAGAAAGAACTGACTTAATGAAAAGCAAGAATCAAGAACCAAACTAAAGCAATCACTGATCACAGTAATGGTGGTTTGTTGAAATGTCAACATTTTTTCAACATTAATTGATTTAATGACTTTAACATTGACAAATCAACTATTTTTAACATTGATTCAATGGTTTTCACCTGCTCTCTTGCTATCTGGGACCCAGTCAAGCCTTCAGTAAACCACATAGAGTCTAGTCTTTAACCAGAAACCCCAAAACTGAGCCTAAAAAAGGAAAACAAAAACCAACTCAGCCATGGATCCATCAATAAGCAGTAAAACACAGTTACACCTTTAGACATGGCTCAGTTTGGGGGCTTCTGGTTTAAGACTAGTCTCTATGTGGTTTACTGAAGGCTGAGATTGTGTAGCACTATTAAAACTGGTTCTGGCTCAGTTCAGGGCTGGTTATAAGTTACTATTTGGCTGAGATTCGGGCCAGTTATGGCTCATGTGTGGCTCATGTCTGTAGTCCAGATCTGGGCCAAACAAGGGCCGTAATTCTTTGCTGCACTTGGGCCGAGTGTAACTCCTTGCTTGGCCCAGAGCTGGGCCAGATGTCAATTGCTACACTGTAAAAAACAACCTATAGAATCTACTCAATAAAATGAGGTAAACTGAGGTAACAATTTACACTCAGTTTGTTTGGGTAGATTCTATCCTATATGTCTGAGTAAAGAATACCTGAATTTTTAGCTAAGACAAACTAAAAAAAAAAGTAGGTGAAGTCTACACAGCAAAAAAGCCCAGTGTTAAATGAACTCTCCCGGGAGTTTGAGTCCATACTCAAGAGTATTAAAATTATTAAAGACGCCTGATGTTAATAAGCAGAATCACCAAAAGGAGAAAATCTAATTTTGTAAGTTGCCATTATAGTGGTCAGTGTTAGCATTAGTTGGGCTCTTGACCCGTAGCTTTTTAACATTAGCTTTTGTTCAACTGTTTAGTTAAACTAGCCAGACAAGCCAAAGAGCAAAAGTCATGCAGTGGTGATAATTCTGTTTTAAAATAAACTTAATTTGAGCCACTGAAACCATTTAGAGTTCTATATTCTTTATTTATTGCAACTGCCTTGTGGTTTCACAGCAGCAAAAAAATGATAAAGCCTGAATTTTTTTTTTTTTACAATTTTGAATGGACTTCTTACAAGCTCCTCCGATAAAAAAAAAAAACTTTCAAAATCTGTTTTTTTAGGCACACACAGGCATCATGAATCAGCATATGAATCTCAAAAATGGTGACAAACAGCATATTCAGAAACAGATCAACTCTAAACATCATGGAAATCATCAGCTCATAATTTATTCATGCCACAATGCATGATGGGAGATATGGATGAGTTTTGATTGGCTACAACATACGTTTTTGTTGGTCACCATTGTTGTGATTCTCATGCTAATTGTTGATGTCTGTGTGTCTAAATCTAAAAAACATTTATATTTTTTCCAGTCAAATAAATTTCAGAAACACCTGTCTGATTAAACTAACATAAACAAAATACAACTCACTTATTCTGGTTGCTACTTCATGAGTTTGTCAAAGCATAATCAAAACCACAAAATCTCATTATTTCTGGTTTGTCTGACTGTTATAACTCAATTACAACACCCAAACAAAATCTAATATTAAGAAGTTACTCGTAAAGAGCCCAACTAATGCTAACACTGACCACTATAATGGCAACTTACAAAATGAGATTTTCTCCTTTTGGTGATTCTGCTTATTAACATCAGGCGTCTTTAATAATTTTAATACTCTTGAGTATGGACTCAAACTCCCGGGAGAGTTCATTTAACACTGGGCTTTTTGCTGTGTAGACTTCACCTACTTTTTTTTAGTTTGTCTTAGCTGATAAATTCAGGTATTCTTTACTCAGACATATAGGATAGAATCTACCCAAACAAACTGAGTGTAAATTGTTACCTCAGTTTACCTCATTTTATTGAGTAGATTCTATAGGTTGTTTTTTACAGTGTATGTGGGTTGTTGATAGTACATTATTTTGTAGTTTACATGTAAGTCTGTTTAAATCAGTGTGCTCACACATTAAAGATTCAACACAGTGAAGCAGAACATATTTTGTCTTACTTGGCTTCAATGTTGACTGTCAGCTTCTCATCACGCACATAGAAGAATGGCTTACTGAGTGTTAATTTCACTTCAAATGTTGGAAGCACTGAAACCAAACAAATAATAAATTAAATTCATTATTTGAGTTATCTTTTCTTTTCTTTTCCTTTTTTTTTAACACAAGTCTTACCATATTCTTTGACCTCAAAGTCTGCAGTAAACTTCTTCTGAGGAGTGTCTGAGAACAGTGTGACCACCTTCCAGATTCCAGTACTGAAACAAACAAATCACATCCAAATTCATACACATCTGATTTTGATATACTAAATCAGTAAGATTTAGATGCTGTATTTTTTGTTTATTTTTATTTATTTATTTATTTATTTTTAATTTATTTAACTTTATCTATCTATTTGTTTGTATTTTTTTTTTTTATCATTGTTTTCTGAATTGTTAGGTGTTTAAGGTAAGTCTTGAAGTATACAAAATAAACAAAAAAATGAAGTTGATTGGTTCACTTCAGGTTAAATAGCTAAAGTCTCAACAGTGTTTTACACACCTGGCAACATCAGGGATAAAATAGTGTCCGGATATCATCCCTTTAACTGGAAATAGCTTATCTGATTTAACTGTGATGTTTTGTGGATTCTTCAGAAACACAGAAATCAGCATGAATACTGTGACAGCTGAGATGGTCAGTGCAATGTATTTTTATTATACAGCTAAAATGTCATGAGTCAGTGTGTTTACCATGATTTCCACCATGATTCCAAACCCACTGCGTGGTGTCATGTTGGGTGTCAGAGAGAAAATCCTGTACTGAACTGCAAAAGAGGTCAAAGTAAAAACTGATGTTTTTATTTTCTGCAGACAAGCTCCACAGTACGGGCTTCTGACTACAGAATCGCCCTGATCTTCTTGCAGCTTTCATTTAAGTACCTCAGATCAAAACAAACATCCTCCAAAATGGAGACTGGAAGGAAATACCAATTGAAATTTGCATCGATCAAGTTCTAGACGTGATCGTTCACACCTTTCTGGGGACAGAAAGGGTTACTAATGACACATTTGGATATTTGCATGTCTGGGAAAAAATTGGGATTAAATGGGTTAATAGAAATGCTGATGTAACACAGTTAAAGTTCACATTGTGCATTAATATACTCCATATTTGTTATGTTTTCAGCACTTAATCGTACCTTTGCTAGCAGGTGTGTAGATGGACTTGTCTGTTTGTACAAATATATATCCAGACTGGAATGAGAGCATGACCACTTTCTCCAGAATGACGGTTGGAAACTGAGCTTGTAGATACACATACTGCTTCTCCAGAGGATCATTAGAGAAATATTGCCGATCACTTGGAATCTGAACAACAGCAAACAGTTAAAGATCTATAGCATGCATAAAAACAAACAAATTGTAAATAAAATTGCAGATTGTATAAATATGAAGTTTTCCCTCTGAAAAAAAAAAAAAAACACACACACACACACAAACGCTGACATAAGGACAAAGCGTGGCAAAGTTGCAACACCTTTATATCTGTAAGAATCTGGAAATTGTGGTCTGCAGACAGTGTCACTGATTTGGACTCCATTATCTCCACGTGTTTGTTTGGGAAGTCCTTTACAAAGATCTTCACATTCAGGTCTTTTCCAGAGTAATCCTGAGCCTCCAAAAACACATTCTCTGAGGAACCCACCCTCAGCAAATTAGGAGCTGACAGAACAAATCTGAGGAGATCAAATCAGAGCGTTTTTAAGCAGATCTGTTAGTGAATCCATGAACAAACCATGTGTTTGATACTCACAGTGGGTCACATAGTGTGAGGAGCGGTGAGGAGAGAAGAACAACACTCAGAAACAGCAGCTTCACGTCCATCCTGCCTGTCTGTGTGTCTCTTCCTGTGAGCATCTGTGAACCTGCAGCAGCTCAGATTTATACCCGCCTCCATGACCCTCAGAGTCCAAACTGCTCCCTCTTGCTCTCTGTTTGTTTTGGTGCTTCCTACACTCAAAAAAAAAGGTTTTGTGCCACTGTTCGTTTCACCCAGGTATTTATTGTTAAAACAACACAAGTATGTTTCTTTTTCCGCCAGAACACTATTGTATTGTGCTCTATTAATTTAAACTGTTTAAGTTTCCATTTTACTTAATTATCAATTGTTAAACTAACGTAAACGGTTTAATTTCGCCGTTCAAAAAATTTGATAATTAAGTGATCAATTAAAAGGTGATTGTGCATTAGTGATGAACACCTGCTGTTAACAAGCAGAATCACTGAAGAAACGAGAAACACAAGAACTACAACTGATTTCAGTCACAGATTAAATCAACTGAAATAAAAGACATTAAATCTCTCAAAATCTGATTAAACAACTCCACAAACAGCATCACCAGCTTCAGTCATTACTAAGCAGACTGGCTTAATTGTAATAATAATAATTAAAAAAAAAAACATAATGCCACCATAATTGTGGTCAAGGTTTGCTTTAGTTTGTCTCTTGACCCTTTTAATAACTTACAATAATTTTGCTTCTAAGCAATTGTAGTTTTGTTTCACAACAAACATTTGTGTATTGCTAAATCAAATGTTTGAAGCAAAAGACTTTTTTATACTTTTTGGTTATAGCTCATTTGTGTAAACATTATAAAGCGATCTTTCTCTTTGGCTTATTGATGGGCATATTGCTGAAGAAAGGTCCTATTAAACAATCACCACCATAAAGCTTCAATTTTGAAAAAAAGAGGTGCATTTGCTCAGGATTTTAGACATGAACACTTATCATATGATCCTCAACAGTGGTGACAACAATTATTCATACTGCAGTGCATGATGGGAGTTTTTACTATGTTGTTACCCAGCATGCATTGCAGCATGAAGCATTTTGATTGTCACCATTGTTGAGATTCATATGCTGGTACTTGATGTCTGTGTCTCTGAGTAATAATGGTGTTTATTTATGTTTTACATGAACTTAAAATAATTTTTTATTGTTACGGCATAGTTTTTTTGTTCTTTTGATTGCTGAAGTTTCACGGGGTTGGTTACGAATACCTAAATGCATAAATTGTGCATAATTTGACATAATTGTTCTCTATCCATAATTTAAATGAGTTGTCTGAAACAAACCTCCTTATGATGATAAAGTGAAACACATTTGGCCAGTTTTTAATAAACCAAAACATGTTCACTGAACTTAATGGGTTAAAGTTACAAGGAAGTGAATAAATTGAGTTGGTTGGACATTACTATTTCACACAAATTCTTCCTCATTCTGCTGTGTTGTCACAACACAAAGAGTGTGCATAGATTCAAAAAATTCCATTCATCAAAAACAATTTGGTTGTGTGAAATCACCAGAGGTGGAGATTCCAGGGGTCAGAAAGTAAAAGTCCTGCCACATATTTGTTCCACCCATGAACTGATGAAATGATTTCACCAGAGGTGGAACCAAGTCCTTCTGTTCAAGTCACAAGCGAGTCTCAAGTCAAATCCCAAGTCCTCAAAGAGTTAAAGGTAATTGATAATTAAGTGACTAATTAAATGATGATTGTGCATTAGTGATGAACACCTGCTGTTACTGAGAATTACAGAGGATCAGATGTTGGTGTTTTACTGGTTAAAATGATGCTACCATCATGGAGATCAGTGTTTGCTTTAGTTGGGCTCTTGACCCTTTTAGTAAGTCAAAGTAAATTGCTTCTAAGCAATTGCAATATTGTATCACAACAAGTGTTTGCACATTGTTGTTATGGTAGCACAGACTAATTATGTTAGATCTTTCTATGCCACAACTTCTGTAGTGTTGTAAAATAGTGAGACCAAGACTGTATGTGATCTGATAGTTATCAGGCAGTGACCTGATTATATGGAAAGTAGCTTTATTTGTGTTCAGGTTAAGGTTTTGAAAAACCAATCCTGTGAAGCTTGGCATGGAATTATAGTGCAGTCGTGAGAATTCTTTTATACGTGGGGCATGTAAATATTTTAGCTTTTGTGCTGTTCAGACACACGCAGACATCAAGAACCAGCATAGGAATCTCAACAATGGTGACAATCAACTAAATTCTTCATGCTGCAATGCATGCTGGGTAACACCATAGTAAAAACTCCCATCATGCACTACAGCATGAAGAATTATTGTCACCACTGTTGAGGATTGTATGATAAGTGTTCAGGTCTAAAAGCCTGAGCTGCTGCAAATTTTCCCCCAATATTTAAGCTTTACAGTGGCATTTCCTAATTCAGCTTTTTATCCAGTTGTTTGATAATTTGTATCAATCTACAAACCAAAGAATAGCCATTACATGATGTTCACTCATATGATTTAAAAGCAAAACATGTTATCTAACATGTTATCTCTGCTACCATAATAATAATGTGCAAACACTTGTTGTGATACAATATTGCAATTGCTTAGAAGCAATTTACTTTGAATTACTAAAAGGGTCAAGAGCCCAACTAAAGCAAACACTGATCTCCATGATGGTAGCATCATTTTAACCAGTAAAACACCAACATCTGATCCTCTGTAATTCTCAGTAACAGCAGGTGTTCATCACTAATGCACAATCATCATTTAATTAGTCACTTAATTATCAATTACCTTTAACTCTTTGAGGACTTGGGATTTGACTTGAGACCCGCTTGTGACTTGAACAGAAGGACTTGGTTCCACCTCTGGTGAAATCATTTCATCAGTTCATGGGTGGAACAAATATGTGGCAGGACTTTTACTTTCTGACCCCTGGAATCTCCACCTCTGGAAATCACTGTCCATAATTGAATTAAGTAGGTTTAAATAATCATTTTTTTGAGTGTACTATTTGGAATCATGAACAAACTTTTGATGCTTTTGATGCAACAAACAAAATTTGATGCTTCAGTTCACCAATGCAGCATTTAACAATAGCAAGTAATATAAATATAGCAAATATCTGTTTCTATTTGTATGCATTTTAGAAATGGGAACTGTGATTTATTCCCATTGACTGCTGATTTATCAATTTTTAAATTCATTTAACATAAAGACTCAGAATCAAACAATCAAGTTCACACTTTTTCAGTGTCTAATTTAGAAACAAAGCTGCTGTCAGTAAAATTGAGTTCAGTTTTGTGTATCAAACAGGAGATTCATATAGAGCTCAAAATGACGAGAAGAGTTCATGGCAGCCCGATTCCGATTTCCCGTAAATGACGTGCAGAAAAGGTTGTGTAAATTCAACCTTTGGTAAATTGGCAGCTGCTCTGTTGATCTATTGCAGGGATCCCCAAATCTGGACCACGAGATCCACTTTCCTGCAGAGTTTAGCTCTAACCCCAATCAAACACACCTGAACATGCTAATCAGTGTCTTCAGGATCAGAGGTGTATAGTCCAGGGGTCAGAAAGTAGAAGTCCTGCCATATATTTGTTCCACCCATGAACTGATGAAATGATTTCACCAGAGGTGGAACCAAGTCCTTCAGTTTAAGTCACAAGCAAGTCTCAAGTCAAATACCAAGTCCTCGAAGAGTTAAAGGTAATGAGATAATTAAGTGACTAATTAAATGATGATTGTGCATTAGTGATGAACACCTGCTGTTATTGAGAATTACAGAGGATCAGATGTTAATGTTTTATTGGTTAAATGATGCTACCATCATGGAGATCATTGCTTGCTTTAGTTGGGCTCCTGACCCTTTAAGCAATTGCACTATTGTTTCACAGCAAGTGTTTGCACATTGTTGAATCAGAAGCTTTTGGTAGTAGATTAGTCGTCATGTTTTGCTTTTAAGTCATATGACTGATCGTAATGTAAGGTTGTGTAGATTTTGAACAATCAGTCCTGTGAAGCTCAGTATTCAAGTAGTTAAAATTTAATATAAATTCTGCTGTATGTAAGGCACAAGGTATTTTAGCTCTTGTTATATTTAGACACACGCAGACATCAAGAACCAGCATATGAATCTCAACAATGGTGACAATCAACAAAATCTGTAATGCTGCAATGCATGCTGGGTAACACCATTGTAAAAATGGCCATCATGCACTGCAGTACGAAGAATTATTGTCACCACTGTTGAGGATCATATGATAAGTGTTCATGTCTAAAAGCTTGAGCTGCTGCAAGTTTTCTCCCCAATATTTCAGCATTATAGTGGCATTTGTTAAATATCACTTTTCTTCGGTTCTGTGAAAGTTCAATGTTGGTCTAAAAACCAAAAACTATTACATGCAAAAAACATGTTACCTAATTTGTTATCACAAGCTTTTGATTCAGCAATGTATAAACATTTGCCATGAAACAACATTGCAATTGTTCAAAAGCGAAAAACTTTGAATTATATATATATATATAAAAAAAGGGTCAGGAGCCCAACTAAGGCAAACACTGATCTCCATGATGGTAGCATTATCTTAACCAATAAAACATCAACATCTGATCCTCTGTAATTCTCAATAACAGCAGGTGTTCATCACTAATGCACAATCATCATTTAATTAGTCACTTAATTATCTCATTACCTTTAACTCTTTGAGGACTTGGTATTTGACTTGAGACTTGCTTGTGACTTGAACTGAAGGACTTGGTTCCACCTCTGGTGAAATCATTTCATCAGTTCATGGGTGGAACAAATATATGGCAGGACTTTTACTTTCTGACCCCTGGACTATACACCTCTGTTCAGGATCATTAGAAAATCACAGGTAGGGGAGTTTGATCAGGGTTGGAGCTAAACTCTGCAGCGCATTGGACCTCCAGGGTAAGATTTGAGGAACCCTGATCTATCAGAAACAATTATTTAACAGTGTACATAGCCAGGAAAAACCATGTCAAAGATGTTTCAGAACAACACCCGATGCACTTGTTACATCGTAAGAAAAATGGCATCTGTGTTAATAGTCTGTTTCACTCTTATTCCAAGATCACTGTAGCCATCCTGGTCCAGTCCGTATCCAGATCAGATCACTGCAGTCACCCGGTTCCAGTCCGTATCCAGTCCAGATGGTGGATCAGCACCAGAAACAACCTCTACAGCCCTGAATGTCAGCAGAGACCACGTCCACTAGATGAACCCCAGAGACAGATCCCAGCGAAGACATTGTTACCTCAATGGCCATCGGCACAAGACCACAGGAACCGTGCGAGTCCTCTGCACAATCTAACTTTGTTGACTTCTGGCTTGCTTAGTTGAGGACACTTCATTTCTGGCAATACTGTTGACTTGATTTAGCAGATACTACTGTATTTGAACTGAGCTGGAGGATGACAACACTGTTGTCCTTTTGCATTATTATACACTATTTTTCCTATTTAATACTGTAAAGCTGCTTTAACACAATCTGTATTGTTAAAAGCGATATATAAATAAAGGTGACTTGATTATGATCTGTTTGTTTTTTTGTTTTTTGTTTTTTAGTGAGCAATTACCTTGTTTAAATTAAAGGTACATCTTCGTGTCTGTTACCAGTATTTTCTGAGCTTTGATGTCAAGTCAAAAGTCTGATGATCTACGATTTTGCTTTGACTACAAGTAAAAACATATCACTGCAATTAATAGTGTTCACTGTTGAATATATCATTAATTAACTGCATGGTTTTAACTATAAATTTCTGACACTGATAAGCTACTCCTAAACATAATGTAGAAACTTAAATTTTCTGTGAGGCTGCTTTGCAACGATTTGTATTGCGAAAGCACTATATAAATAAAAGTGTATTGAATTGATTATCTGAAAATAAGATTATTATGAAAAAAGTGGAACATCAGTTCATAAATACAGTTGTTTAAATAAAATATATTTGTTTCATTTTTACAGCATATTTTGGAATGATTGTAAAATGTTATGGATAATCAAGAAAACCCAAAGTGATTCAGTCCAGTACATTCATTATTACTGAATTATTAATAACGATATAAAAGTTATTCTTACTTTTCCAAAATATCATGAAAGATTTCACAGCAATAATACTTTACTTGTAAAAAAAAATAATAATAAATGAAAGCATGAACTATCAACCAGAGGGTGGAAGGCATGAAACAGGGTAAACGTACCTATTAAGCTCACCAAAATTAACACTAAGACATTTTATGTGCACAAGATATTGATTTCAGTACAAGAAGTTATGTTAAAATAAAATATGAATCTCTCATACACAATATTTAATTTTATTTTAAATGAGAAAAGCATTTCAATTAGGATGTACAGAATTAAATGCGAAATATTACCCCCCCCCAAAAAATAAATAAATAAATAAATAAATAAAATCATGCAACAAGGCATTCAATTTGATTAGTTATATATTCATTGTGAAGTGTCATTTAAGCACATTGTAACATCTAGACTAGTCTACATTCAGCTAAGTAACATCTTCAAGAATCAAATAACAAACCAAACCATTTCATTCATGGGGATGAACACAGAAACTAGCCTCCTTATTAAATGGATGTCAACTTATCAATAGTCTCTTAAGGCTGGAATACACTACATGATTTTTGCCCTGATTTTTCACCGATTTACAGTCTGGAAAAGTTGATGCTAGCTGCCAGAGGTCAGAGCCAGTCTGCAGATTTGAGTCGCCCATTTCTATAGAAAATTGCGTAGTGTATGATGGTCAAAGATTTTTTAGCTTCAATCGGAGGAGATCAAACGTGTTTGATATTTTCAGCTGATTTTAGAACACACATTTCTGTGTGAGTTTATTATGATTGGAATAAAATTAAAGTCTGCTAGAGTGTGATCCTCAGTCATTTAGTGTATGATGGCCAGATTTCCTTTGTGACTATTTACAGAGTCGGTAAGTGTATGATGCCTGGTGTTTTAAAAATCTGTTTAAATTTTAAAAGTCGTGTAGTGCATTCCAGCCTTTAGTCACTTTTTTTCCTGGACAGGTATGACAGGTTTCTAATGACTCCTTTGTATGGACGACGTGCCTCTTTCATCTTTGAGCATAAGTTATAGTTGCGTCTAGATTTTGTCATCTTAAAGCAGTGAAAATAAGTTATTAGTCATTTTGTAAAGATTTACTTAAGGTGACAACCATCAGTTAATATTAAAAGTCTGTTTATGGAGAATTTACATAGACGTTCGATGTGGAAGAGCTTAAAGAGAGCACACTGAGCTTAATTGGAGCAGCAACATTTTTCATGTAATATTTATTAAAATGACAAGATTTTGCAAAATAAATGATCTAGGTCATGTATTAAGTTCATACATATTTTAATATAAACAACTACTGTTAAATGTGGCAGAAGGAAATTGCTTTTAGTGAACCCATTATATCTTTCTCTTTACGAAATGAACATGAATTAACATCAAAAAGTATTTTATAAGATATAAGACCTACAGTACAACTTACTGAAATCTCATATAAAAGCTTATTGCCAGGAATAATCATCTGTACCCATTTGTTTGATTTCATTTTAAATGTTTTTTTCTTTATTTCGAATAATGTTTAGCCGTTATATACACTCAAATTTCATTCAGATTATACCTATTCAGATATCCAGAAATTATCCTTTAAAGTCTCTTACGGCTCTACTGAAATGACTATACGAATTCAAAACACCACACGAAATGAATTACAATGTTGGATTAGTGGTTCAGAATAAAACGTCAGAGTAATCAGATCATCCTTGCAAGGCACTGTTTAATCACACCATTATTAATTAGTCAGTCGTCTGAAATGAAACTTTTTCAAGTTTTTTTTTTTCTTGATCACAATTATATAACTCTAAACATTAAATATGTAGCACATCCATGTTGAGTCAGGCTATTTTGAAGCACAGAAATGCCGATGTATCGCTCCTTGTGTTCTGGAGTTTGGCTTTCCTCTCTTGTAGGCAAGTATTCAAGGTGTGCTCTCCAAAAATATACTGCAGACTAAAATCAACAGAAAGTGAAGTCAAAACAAACACAATGATCAAGGTGATAAAAAGGAAAACCCTTTCAGAAATCAATCTCTCGACAGTTACATCACCTGCACATTTTTGACTTGAAACAATACAAAAAATAATCTTGATTAATTTACTTCAAAAGATATTCATTGTAGAAGATTTACTGTGTGTATCTTATTTTAATCAAGTGTCTATTCTAGGTTACTAAAAATGCATTCTGATAGAAAACAACTGTCACGTTTCTGACCCATGAACCCAAATATATATCCAGACTGGAATGAGAGCATGACCTTTTTCTCCAGAGTGACAGATGGAAACTGAGCTTGTAGATACACATACTGCTTCTCCAGAGGATCATCAGAAAATAAGTTCTGATCATCAGGGATCTGTAGAACAGATAATCTGAATATAAAGTCTAAAGTCTGAATATATCTGATAATAAAATAATGAGAATGAGACATCAATGCACTGAACTGCTACACCTTTATATCTGTAAGAATCTGGAAATTGTTGTCTGCAGTCAGTGTCACCGATTTAGACAGTATCTCCATGTCTTTCTTTAGCAATTTCTTTACTACACTGTAAAAAGCAACCTATAGAATCTACTCAATTTAATGGGGTAAACTGATGTAACAATTTGCACTCAGTTTGTTTGGGTAGATTCTATCCTATATGTCTGAGTAAAGAATACCTGAATTTATCAGCTAAGACAAACTAAAAAAAAAAGTAGGTTAAGTCTACACAGCAAAAAGCCCAGTGTTAAATGAACTCTCCCGGGAGTTTGAGTCCATACTCAAGAGTGTTAAAATGAACACTGAAGCAGTGTTAGAGTTAATGAGGTAATTAAGTGATTCATTGAGTGATGATTGACCATTATTAAAAACGCCTGATGTTAATAAGCAGAATCACCAAAAGGAGAAAATCTCATTTTGTAAGTCGCCATTATAGTGGTGAGTGTTAGCATTAGTTTAGCTCTTTACCAGTAACTTCTTAATATTACATTTTGTTTGGGTGTTGTAATTGAGTTACAACAGTCAGACAAACCAGAAGAAATGAGATTTTGTGGTTTTGATTATGCTTTGACAAAGTCATGAAGTAACGATCAGGATAAGTGAGTTGTATTTTGTTTATGTTGGTTTAATCAGACAGGTGTTTCTGAAATTTATTTGACCGGAAAAAATATAAACATTTTTTAGATTTAGACACACAGACATCAACAATCAGCATGAGAATCACAACAATGGTGACCAACAAAAACGTATGTTGTAGCCAATCAAAACTCATCCATATTTCCCATCATGCATTGTGGCATGAATAAATTATGAGCTGATGATTTCCGTGATGTTTAGAGTTGATCTGTTTCTGAATATGCTGTTTGTCACCATTTTTGAGATTCGTATGCTGATTCATGATGTCTGTGTGTGCCTAAAAGAACAGCTTTTGAAATTTTTTTTTGATCGGAGGAGCTTGTAAAAAGTCAATTTAAAATGTAAACAAAAATTCAGGCTTTATCATTTTTTTTCTGCTGTGAAACCACAAGGCAGTTGTAATAAATAAAGGATATAAAACTCTAAATGATTTCAATGGCTCAAATTAAGTTTATTTTAAAACAGAATTATCACCATTGCATGACTTTTGCTCTTTGGCTTGTCTGGTTAGTTTAACTAAACAATTGAACAAAAGCTAATATTAAAAAGCTACGGGTCAAGAGCCCAACTAATGCTAACACTGACCACTATAATGGTGATGTAAACATTTTGACATTTGACAAAGATTTAACCCAACAAGTTGGGTTAAAATAACCCAACGCTGGGTTTGTCCATATTTGACCCAGCGTTGGGTTACCAAAATAACCCAATTTTGGTTATTTTAACCCAGCGTTTTTTTAGAGTGTGGTTTTTAAAAAACAGACTTTATTAAATCACTTGTATCATATTTGAAAGAGAATATAAACCATAACAAATGTAAGAACATGTTTTACCTGTGACATAAAATAATGACAAACAATCAACTACTATTTTTTTTTAAATATTGGAGATAAAGTACTGCAGTGCAGTGGTAAAAATCGCTCATTTACATATAACAAGAGCATTAAGTAACTTCCACTGTAAAACTGTTTTATTTCTACAGAAATCAACAGTTTGTTTATAAATCAAATAAACATATAAATGTACACTACATTTATATCTTGTTTGTTTGGTCAGCAAAGGAAATAAACATGGCTTAGTAGTGCACCTTTAAATACACAGTATCATACAGCCTACATCCCTAAAATGTTTTTAAACACATCTGACACGAGCAAAAGCAGATGTTTGGATTCTATACTGTACATCCTACATAACAGATCCCACTGACAACCTTAATTTTAAAAACATTACTTAAAAGAAGAGGTTCTTGGCAGAGGCGCAAGATGGCGGACAGGGAGTAACAGCGGTTTTCACAAGCTACCACTCCAATCAGCCAATTACTTAAATTTTTCATTCATGTAGAACGCAACCCCACGGCTTTGGCTATGCGATCATAGTATTATGTCTTTGGAATCTTTTTGGCCACAATCTTTTTTGAAGCTAGCGACGATCTTGAGTTAAGTCCAGCCATGGCGAAGGCGTTTCAACATATGATGGAGATGATTTTGAAAACAATAGATGCCAAACTCGACCCTCCTTCTCTTTGATTATTGTTTATTTTCTTTATTAAATATTTCAGGTTGGTTTTTAACCAGCAACGTAGTATTTTTTTTGTCAATAGTCTAGGTAAATAAAACAACCCAAAGTGTTGGGTCAAAGATTTAACCCAACAAGTTGGGTTAAAATAACCCAACGCTGGGTTTGTCCATATTTGACCCAGCGTTGGGTTACCAAAATAACCCAATTTGGGTTATTTTAACCCAGCGTTTTTTTAGAGTGTAATAATAATAATACACAGTAAAACCCCCAGTGTTAAATGAACACTATAATTCTGTATATAAAGTAACACTTAAGTAGTGTTAAAGTTAATGAGATAATTAGTTAATTAATTAGATGATAATTGAGCATTACTGAAGAACACCTGCTGTTAACAAACTGAATCACTGAAAAAAAAAAAAAAAAAAGAAACGAGACGAGACGAGACGAGCAGAAATGCATAAGCTACAACTGACTTCAGTCACAGCCTTGATGAAATCAACTAAAGATAAAATAAGACATTAAATCTCTCAAGATCTCAGCAGAGGATGATTAAACAACTCCGCATTACCAACTCCGCAGAAGAAAATATTGCATTAAAATGAATAGCTGATCTCAAACAATCAGACTTAGCTGAAAAGAACTCAACATGACTGAACTAGACATTCCTTGCACACATAAATCCATCTTATGGATACGAGATCCATCAGGAAAATCCACAAGCTTCATTACACTGCGTGTTCATGCAGGGCTTTTCTTTTTTTGTGTGCAGAAAGCTTTAGCCAGAGATGAGGTTGCAGACACTGGTGAATCCATGAATTATTAGGCTGTCAATTTATTTTCTCCAAACTATCACGTTTGTACAGCAATAATAAATAAGTAAATAAATTAAAGTAATGAAGCAGAAGCTGTGCACACATCAGTGCTGTTTACATTCGGGTCCAGTCAGGTCAGACTCGGGTCTAATTTCATTGGGGCTGTCTTGGGTTGGGTTTTTCCTTTTTTTTAAAAAAATATTTATGCACATCATTTTGGGTAAGAAGTGATTTGGGTCAGTTTGGGTTTGGTACAGATTTTAGGACCCTAGAAGACCTCTAGTCTATACTGTTGTTGGGTTGTGGAGCATCCAAAGTAGTTCTGTCTTTAGTAATTCGTACAAATTCCTACAAATTTGCCACCTCGTAAAATATGTATGATTTTTCACAAAATGTACTAATTTGTATGACTTGGCTGAATTATCCACCTTGTAAAATATGCCATGCCATCAGGTTGCTGCATTTCAGTGGGCGATAATTATGCAATAGAATGAAGAACCTGTTTCTATTGGTCACTCAGAGTTAGCGTGTTTGTTTGGCTACACCTACTTCACAGTAGATTGCTAGATTTAGATTATTTTTGAGACTCATACATTTAATTTCATGTGGTCCCAAACACTGACAGTGTAAAAGTAGCACGATATAAATGAAGTTCAATTGGTTCACTCAGGTTGAATATTTTCAGTCCTGACAGTTTTACACACCTGGTAACCTCAGGGAGGGCGTAGTGTTTGGATATCATCCTCTTGACTAGATGTATCATTGCTGATGAAAGTGTGATGTCTTGTGGATTCTTAAGAAAAGGAAATCAGCTTTAAAACTGTGACTGCTGACATCATCAGTGCAATGATGCTCATTACAGATGAAATGCCATGAATGTGTGTGTGTGTGTAACTCTAATAAAAGTGTTTACCATGATTTCCACATTGATTCATCTACAATCTAGCAGTATATCAAGTAATATTTATGATTTCTATTTTTATGTATTTTAGAAATGAAATATAAATCAAATATTTTGAATTCATTTATCAGACTGAGAATCAAAGACACAGTTTTGATTTGTTGAGTGATTAATATGGAAACAGACCTATTGTCAGTAAAATTGAGTTTTTTGTATCAAACAGGAGATTCACATAATCAAACTGTCCAGGGTGTTTCAATGTCTTCAGCCTTTCACTGAAAGAAAAAGAAACAAGAACAGAAAAAAGAGACGAGATGAGCAGAAATACAAGAACTGACTTCATCTCGACAACTCCAAAAAAAACATCACCAACCTCACGCATTACTAACCAGATTGACTTTAGATGTTGACGTTATTTTGTTTGATGTTACCATTATCAAGGTCAGTGTTTGCTTTAGTTGGGTTCTTGACCCTTGACTCTAAAATGTTAGAGTTGATTTGGTTGTTGTAACTGTGTGTTTGTTTAGACACACTATAAAAAAAAAAAAATGATTCTGAGTTTAAGTCAGGTGGACAAGTTAAATCATGTCCTATCAACTTGCAGTGTCTCACTACACAATAGGACAAGTTGGAACAACCCCAGCTTAAATAGAAATTGAAAACTTAAAATAACGTTCATATAAGAACAAAACATAGGTTCTATCAACTTTCTGTGTAATGCACATGTGCCAGATACTCTACATCAGGGATCCCCAAATCTGGACCACAAGATCCACTTTCCTGCAGAGTTTAGCTCTAACCCCAATCAAACACACCTGAACATGCTAATCAGTGTCTTCAGGATCAGAGGTGTATAGTCCAGGGGTCAGAAAGTAGAAGTCCTGCCATATATTTGTTCCACCCATGAACTGATGAAATGATTTCACCAGAGGTGGAACCAAGTCCTTCAGTTTAAGTCACAAGCAAGTCTCAAGTCAAATACCAAGTCCTCGAAGAGTTAAAGGTAATGAGATAATTAAGTGACTAATTAAATGATGATTGTGCATTAGTGATGAACACCTGCTGTTATTGAGAATTACAGAGGATCAGATGTTGATGTTTTATTGGTTAAATGATGCTACCATCATGGAGATCAGTGTTTGCTTTAGTTGGGCTCCTGACCCTTTTTGATAATGCGAAGTAATTTGCTTTTAAGCAATTACACTATTGTTTCACAGCAAGTGTTTACACATTGCTGAATCAGAAGCAGATTAGTCGTCATGTTTTGCTTTTAAGTTACATTAAGATGATAATGTAAGGTTGTGTAGATTTTGAACAATCAGTCCTGTGAAGCTCACTATTCAAGTAGTTAAAATTTTATACAAATTCTGCTGTATGAAAGGCACAAGGTATTTTAGCTCTTTATGTTTACACTCACGCAGACATCAAGAACCAGCATATGAATCTCAACAATGGTGACAATCAACAAAATCTGTAATGCTGCAATGCATGCTGGGTAACACCATTGTAAAAATGGCCATCATGCACTGCAGTACGAAGAATTATTGTCACCACTGTTGAGGATCATATGATAAGTGTTCATGTCCAAAAGCTTGAGCTGCTGAAAGTTCTCTCCCCAATATTTCAGCATTATAGTGGCATTTGTTAAATATCACTTTTCTTCGGTTCTGTGGAAGTTCAATGTTGGTCTAAAAACCTAAAAATAACTATTACATGAAAAAAACATGTTATCAAATTTGTTATCATAAGCTTTTGATTCAGCAATGTGTAAACACTTGCCATGAAACAACATTGCAATTGTTTAAAAGCGAAAAACTTTTAATTATAAAAAAAGGGTCAGGAGCCCAACTAAAGCAAACACTGATCTCCATGATGGTAGCATCATCTTAACCAATAAAACATCAACATCTGATCCTCCGTAATTCTCAATAACAGCAGGTGTTCATCACTAATGCACAATCATCATTTAATTAGTCACTTAATTATCTCATTACCTTTAACTCTTTGAGGACTTGGTATTTGACTTGAGACTTGCTTGTGACTTGAACTGAAGGACTTGGTTCCACCTCTGGTGAAATCATTTCATCAGTTCATGGGTGGAACAAATATATGGCAGGACTTCTACTTTCTGACCCCTGAACTATACACCTCTGTTCAGGATCATTAGAAAATCACAGGTAGGGGAGTTTGATCAGGGTTGGAGCTAAACTCTGCAGCGCATTGGACCTCCAGGGTAAGATTTGAGGAACCCTGCTCTACATCATGATGAAATACTTTTTTAACGAAGTTGAGATAGACACAGATAATGAATAATTAATTAAGTGATAATTGACCATTATTGAAGACACCTGACGTTAACAAGCAGAATCACCAAAGGAGAAAATCACAATTTTTAAGCAACCATTATAGTGGTCAGTATTTGCTTTAGTTGGGCTCTTGACACTTACATTTTTAACTTTAGATTTATTTATTTATTTTTTTTAGCTTCCATGATTGTGTTAAAACAGCCACACAAGCCAAGAGCACAAGTCATCAGGTGGTGATGATTATGTTTTCACATGACATTTTTTTTTGACCAGAATTGTTGAGCTCATTTAGAGTTTAATCTCTGAATTACATTTCTTTCTTACAAATGTAACTCAGAGATTAGACTCTTAACAAATTCAGTGATTGAAGTCAAATGAAGATTATCTTGAGTAGTTAATATAAGCCTTGTGATTCCACAACAAAAGATCCTGTCTTTTTTTATACATTTTAGCAGAATTTCTTGCAAGCTGTTGTGACCAAAAAAAAAAAAAAAACTTTCTGGAGACATCTCTTTGTTTAGGTGCACACAGACATCAAGAACCAGTGTATGAATCTCAACAACGGTGGCAAACAGCATATTTAGATAAACAGATCAACTCTGAACATCACAAAACAAGCTACTAAAAAGTCACATAAAAACAGCAAAAACAAAAGAAAATAGTAAGAATAAAAAAAATTACAAAGACAATTCAGCTCATAATTTATTCATGCTGCAATGCATGATGGGAGCCATGGATGAGTTCTGATTGGCTACAGCATGCTCTTTAATTGATACAGTACGTTGGCTCATTTTACTGCAAGTTATTTCAACAACATATAAGTTAAGTGAACTTAACACTTAGTGTTTGCTAAACTTAACTAAGTCAATGCAACAAAATGACTTCACTAAGTTAAGTTGTATCGACAAATCATTTTTACAGTGCATGTTTGTTATGGTGCAAAAAAAAATCAATAAATAAAGACTTAACCACTCTATATGGTATTGCATAACAGGTTTAAGATTAATCTGAAAGAATTTTGAAAGTTTTTCTTCAGTAAATGTCTTAAATTTCTTTATCAAACAGACTTTTAGAATCAGCATTTGAATCTCAATAATGGTGACAATCATCATAAACCTCCATGTTGCAGTGCACTCTGGGAGCACCAATCAAAACTCATCCACAGCTTCCAGCATGCAAGCTTAAATTATGCAGCTGAATGTGACTTCTAGTAGTGTGTATTGTGATGTTCACAGTTGATCTGTTTATCTGAATATGTTGATTGTCACCATTGTTGAGATGCATACACTGATTCTTGATGTCTGTATGATAATGCAGCTTGAGATTTTTAGTGCCAATTTACTTTTGAAAGTCTTTCAGATTAATCTTAAAACTGTTGGATCAAGCTTTGTATTAAAACAGAATTCAAGATCAATAACAAAATTAAGTATTAAAACAATCATTTATTCAAGCTGCTGAAACACATTGGAACATAACAAACATGTCTAAACAAACACAAAGTTATGGAAAAGAAATTCTAATGTTTTAAAGTCAAGGGTCAAGATCAAAACTAAACAACATCTAAAGTCAATCAGGTTAGTAATGCGTGAAGCTGGTGATTTTGTTTAATCATCCTCTGCTGAGATCTTGAGAGATTTAATGTCATCTTTGATCGTGCGTTGATTTCACCTAAGGCTGTGGCTGAAGTCAGTTGTAGTTCTTTTATTTCTGCTTATCTCTTTTTTATGTTCTTGTTTCTCTTTCTTTCAGTGGTTCTGCTTAGCAGCAGGTGTTCATCACTAATGCTCAATCATCCCCCAATTAATCTACTAATTATCTCATTAATTTAAAGCCTTCCACACACTGCACGATTTTAGCAGTCCTATAAGATCATTGCTGATCACGTTGTGCGACATGGATCTAATAAACTTGGGTACGACATGAACGTAAACTGTACGATTATGACACCTATTGACTCGTAGGCTACGATGCACGTTACTATAGAAGAATAAAATGTCATCAGCACTGTCATCAGTAAACAAAAAAAGCATATTGGATCACACTTTGGCAGATGTAGTTTTTCTGTGTATGTAGTTTTAAAGCAGTGATTTCATGTCGCATTTTTATTGGCTGGTCAGTAAACGTGGGTCCTGGCAGCAAACACAAAATAATTGTAGGCTTTTTCTCATAGTATTTGTTTTTTATTATTTATTTTATTTTATTTTATTTTATTGTATTTTATTTTTTTAAGTTTCTTTTTTTTCTAAGCATATTAAACATATGCAAATGTGACAAAATGCATGCCAAGGAAAAGAGCCAGGGGTTCAGAGATGGCCAAACAATACATAGCAGTTACAATTCAAAAGAATTAAAAGAAAAAAGAAAAAAAAAAAAAAAAAAAAGAATATAAATAAATACATAAATTATTACAACAAATAAAATAAATAAGCAGATCACATAACAATAAACACTTTTCTACCAAATAAAAGTTTTACAAAAAACACCAAAGAGTGAGCATACATCCGAAGTTTTAGTTGCCGTTTTGTTATGAGGTAGATAAAGATTTAAAATAGATTTTAATGTCTTCTCAAAAGAAAAGTGGGGGATAACTTTCATAACCTTGCATTTGTGGATAAAATATTTTGCAAGCAAAATAATTAAAGAGAAAGTAAACATTTTCATACACTGTAAAAAACAACCTATAGAATCTACTCAATATAATGGGGTAAACTGATGTAACAATTTGCACTCAGTTTGTTTGGGTAGATTCTATCCTATATATTTGAGTAAAGAAAACCTAAATTTACGAATCTACTCAATAAAATGAGGTAAATTGAAGTAAAAATTTGCACTCCGTTTGTCTATATATTTGAGTAAAGAATACCTGAATTTAACAGCTATGACAAACAAAAAAAAAGTAGATAAAGTCTACACAGCAAAAAGCCCAGTGTTAAATGAACTCTCGTGGGAGTTTATTTGAGTGTTAAAATGAACACTGAAGCAGTGTCAAAGTTAATGAGGTAATTAAGTGATTCATTGAGTGATGATTGAAAATTATTGAAGACGCCAAAATGTTTACGTCACCATTATAGTGGTCAGTGTTAGCATTAGTTGGGCTCTTGACCCATAGCTTTTTAATATTAGCTTTTGTTCAACTGTTTAGCTAAACTAGCCAGACAAGCCAAAGGGCAAAAGTCATGCAGTGGTGATAATTCTGTTTTAAAATAAACTTAATTTGAGCCACTGAAATCATTTAGAGTTTTATATCCTTTGTTTATTACAACTGCCGTGTGGTTTCACAGCAGCAAAAAAATGATAAAGCCTGAATTTTTTGTAAATTTTGGATGGACTTTTTACAAGCTCCTCCGATCAAAAAAACCTTTCAAAAGCTGTTCTTTTAGGCACACACAGACATCATGAATCAGCATATGAATCTCAAAAATGGTGACAAACAGCATATCCAGAAACAGATCAACTCTAAACATCACGGAAATCATCAGCTCATAATTTATTCATGCCACAATGCATGATGGGAAATATGGATGAGTTTTGATTGGCTACAACATAAGTTGTTGTTGGTCACCATTGTTGTGATTCTCATGCTGATTGTTGATGTCTGTGTGTCTAAATCTAAAAAAATGTTTATATTTTTTCCGGTCAAATAAATTTCAGAAACACCTGTCTGATTAAACCAACATAAACAAAATACAACTCACTTATTCTGATCACTACTTCATGACTTTGTCAAAGCATAATCAAAACCACAAAATCTAATTTCTTCTGGTTTGTCTGTTATAACTCAATTACAACACCCAAACAACATCTAATATTAAGAAGTTACTGGTAAAGAGCTAAACTAATGCTAACACTCACCACTATAATGGTGACTTACAAAATTAGATTTTCTCCTTTTGGTGATTCTGCTTATTAACATCAGGCGTCTTTAATAATGGTCAATCATCACTCAATGAATCACTTAATTACCTCATTAACTCTAACACTGCTTCAGTGTTCATTTTAACACTCTTGAGTATGGACTCAAACTCCCGGGAGAGTTCATTTAACACTGGGCTTTTTGCTGTGTAGACTTTACCTACTTTTTTTTTAGTTTGTCTTAGCTGATAAATTCAGGTATTCTTTACTCAGACATATAGGATAGAATCTACCCAAACAAACTGAGTGCAAATTGTTACATCAGTTTACCCCATTATATTGAGTAGATTCTATAGGTTGCTTTTTACAGTGTGGAACTGTTTGTAGTAAAAGCTGTTTTGCACAGAAATTCATTGCAGCCGGCTTTGTTTTTGATGTTTATTTGTGAGTAGGTATTGTATGAATAACATAAGTCAATGTAGCTTTACACATACACACACTTTGTACTAAAGGTAAATCCAAAATAGTGATGTCACTGTCTAAGCAGAGGGATGTTGTGCAACCCTATGGAATATAGTCCACACATGACAAATGAGGTAATAATCAATATTTCAGAATAATTCAAACTCAGATATTGGTGTGTGATATCTGAGTTTTAATTATTTGACTACAAATCTCACCTCATCATTCCTCCCAGTGATTATTTCCAGGATAAACTGAGATGCCCCCAAGCTGGCTTCTTAAAACTGACTAAATATTTAAAAAGAGCCAAAAGAGCCGTTCTTTTGAACGGCTCTTTGAAAGGAACGGATCGCCAAGATCCGGATCCCCTCAAAGAGCCATAAATCCCATCACTAAAACACACACTCAAAAATAGACTCTTAATGAGTCTCGCAAGACTCAGAACCAGTTCAGGAGATGATGTTCATGTCCAACTATACATAGCTGACATCAACTGCTGTAACTAATGCATCATATAAAAAAAAAAAAAAAAAAAAAAAAAAAAAACCCAGTTACGGCAAATATACCAATGTTTAAATATCAAGAGTCAGGAGCCCAATTAAAGCAAACACTGATCTCCACAATGGTATCGTCAAACAAAACAAAACATCATAATCTAAACATCTCTTCATTCTCAATAAGATCTTCTATAGACATCTGACAGAAATAAAATCAGTCTGGTTAGAAATGTGTGAAGTTGGTAAAGCTGTGTGTTGAGTTGTTTAAATTTTCAGTTGATTTCATCTAAGGCTGTGGCTGAAGTCAGTTCTATAGTTCTTGTGTTTGTCTTGTTTCTCTTTCAATCAGTGATTCTGCTCATTAACAGCAGCTGTTCGTCAGTGTCTGAAGTCACTCATTAGTTTTCATTATCTCTGTAAGGTGGACTATATTAGTAAACTCATGTAGGGAATAGTGAATGAGGGTGTAGAGTTTGATTTTAAACACAGTCTCTGAGTGTCGATTTTAAACGCTGTTAATTCACGATACATAGCAGCAGGCTACTTTTATGAAAATGACAAATAATACCCAGAATGCATGGAAAACAGCATGTTACTGTCAAAATTTGGCCGTTTTTTTACAGCGATTTTTAACAGTGCAGGGTGGACACATCTTATGGTTTATGCTTCGAATAATGGCCCATAATTATGTATTTAAATATTATTATTTTACATAATTATGTAAAAATGTGTCGGAGCTCAGCTAATGTTTCTATAGTATTTGAGTATCTACTGTTTTGTACACAACATAAACCAAATGGGAAATTAAAACAAACATTTTTGAGTATTGTGAGGGTTGAAGGGCACTCTGTGGGTCAAATCTTTCGAATTTTATGTTTCAAAAAATTAAAAGTTCAAAGTTCAGATTTGTTCAGTGTCTAAACAAGGCTGCAGTCAGAAAAATTGAGTTCAGTTTTGTGAATCAAACAGGCAGAGGTGAAAAGTCAAGGGGTCAGAATGTAAAAGTCCTGCCATATGTATATTCGGTCACACTTTAATTTAAGGTCCAATTTTCGGTATTAACAAACCATTACCTACGATTTTGGCTTAGTAAACTCCTAATTTGCTACTTATTAATACTTAGTAAGGTATTTGTTAAGTTTAGGTATTAGGTGGGATTAGGGCTGTAGAATGGGATCATGCAGAATATGTGCTTTACTAATAAATAGCCAATATGCTAATATGCATGCTAACAAGTAGCTAGTTAACAGTGTGAATTGGTCCCTATACTAAATTGTTACTTGTGACTGGAAAGGAACGACTGGTCCCACCTCTGTTCTCCTGGCTGAAAAACGTTTACATTACAGACTTTCACATTTTGAATCTGGACTTTCCACCTCTGCAAACAGGAGATAAAATCGCCATGATTTGAAGAGTTAACTGCAGTCCAATTCAGATTTCCAGTAAATGACCTGCAAAAACCATTTGTGTAAATTCGGCCTTTGGTAAATTGGCAGCTGATCTGTTGATCTTTTAAGGATCGAAAGAATAAACATGTTTATTCAGAGGCGTCATGCCCATTGAAAGTGCCCCCTCAGATTTTTTTAACCAAGTGGATTTTGAATGCGTCTTCCAAAAGACAAAAATAGCCAAATAATATTTTTACATTTGATTCAGTGCGTGTGGCACATCAATTCAGTTGCTAGTGCTGCGCATTATAACTAATCACATGCAATTCTGTTGAGCGTTTAAATGCCAATGACCAAACAGAGGTGTTCAGATTAGCCATCAAAGAAACAGAAACACCAGTTTGTTTTTTTTGTTTTTTTTTTTTTTTTTTTTTTAACTATAACTCGCTGACTGAATTCTCTGGCGAATAATAATATTTCGAATAAAAAGGACAAAAACAAATAAATAAAACATAAGCCTATATCAGTTAATTTTTGCTCATTTTTGCTAACAAGCAGCATCATTGAAGAAAAGAGAAACACAAGAAATACATCTGACTTTAGCCACAGCCTTGAATGCAATCTGATTAAACAACTCCACATAACAGCATCAGCAGCTTCACTCATTACCAGTGATGGGGACTTCAGTTTGAGACTCGGACTCGAGTGCGACTTAAGTCGCATGACTTCAGACTCGACTTGAGACTCGTCCTCGAAAGACTTCAGACTCGACTCGGACTCGAGCTGCGGGACTCGTGAACAATGTTTATTTTTAGGAAACAACTGATGAGCTCGCTGTTATTCCCCTCCCTCCGTTACCTATAACCTGCCCATGTAACACGTGACGTGTATCTGCTGCGCGCGGGCGCGGCCACACATTTTGTAAATAATAAGTGTAAATAAGAGACTGATTAGTGACAGTATAGACAGCGTCGTTGATTATAATAGAGCTTTGTGATATCGCGAACTAAGCTTTTACTAATTTTAAGGGAGTTTGTAAATGAGATACTGATTTAATACAGCAGTTAAATAAACAAGATGTTATTATTAAGTGACTTACATTGTCTGACTATAACACTATTGCCTGTTTTTGCTCTATTTCGTCATCAAAAGTAGTCTGAAACAAGTCACAACTGAGCCGCTGCGCATCTCCACTAAAACACAGCGGTGTTTCGTTTATGAATGAACTCGTTTTTAAAACGAATCTAGTGAAATGATTCAATTTCCCATTCATAAAGACAGTCACTCTTTATTCCTAAATGAAGCAGCAGTTCGAACGAATCAAATGAATGATACGATTCAGTAATTAAATCAGTCTCTTGCCGCCACCTGCTGGCAGTTATTTAAATCATTTAACATTTCTGTATTAAAAAAAATTGATTTAAAACATTAATCTCAGCAATGAATTTAGGAATATGATTGCACTCCTGCCACCTCTGAGCCTCATTAAACATATGAAAAAGTAAAAACAAAGGTTAAATTCCCCTGTAAATCACTTTAAGGAGTCAAATATCACCTCATAATGGGAAGGCAAATTTTTTATCAAATTTTTGGATTATTGTTTAGAATGTGCTCCTAAAATTTTGATTGTGCTACTAAATTTTTAAAATTAGGAGCACAAGTGCTCCTAGCAAGAAAAGTAAGTGTAGAGCCCTGATACTACAAATCTCTTGTCAAATCAAGAATTGAAATCAAGAATCAAAATAGAATCGAAAATTGAGTATCGAATCGAGAATCGAAATCGAATTAAGAACTTGACAATCGAAATCGAATCGAATCGGAACATCTGAATTGATACCCAGCCCTACTAAATGGTGTTTTTTTTTTTTTTTAATTCAAAAAAGGCCAAAAGTTTTCTGTGATTGGTAGGTTTAGGGGTGTAGGGTTAGTGTAGGAGGATAGATTATACAGTTGGTACATTAGTAAAACCATTACGCCTATGGAGAGTCCTGTAAACCACATATCCAAGTGAGTGTGTGTGTGTGTGTGTGTGTGCGTGCTTGAGTGCTTGAGTGCGTGCGTGTGAGAGAGTGTGTGACCAGTGTGGTCATTGAAAATGTGTTCAGATATATATTCTTCACAGAAAATGAGCCAAGGCCAATGAGTTTGAAAAAATAATTAATCGTATCATTTTTCTCTTGATAAAAAATGAAAACGGGTCCTACAGATCCGAACACCATAGAAGGGTTAATTGCCAAACTTGTGGTGGTCGATTAACGTAATCATTTACGTGCCGCTGGCTAAGTAATTTCACTTAAATGACAATTAATAGGTCATTTTCATTGCCATTTAAGTGAAATTATTGAACTTAAATATACAAGCTTGATAAAAATGATCATTCTAAAGAAAATTTCAGATGGCACTTAGAGGCTTTTGCATCTGAACTCTTCATATATTTCACATCATTTGGTTTGTTGCAATAGTGTTTTGCATTTAGCTACAATGTGATGTTTGACCATATTTGGTCTTTCTTAATTTTTGGTCTGTACTGTACTGTGTGTTCATGCTACAAGGCAAAATACAGATATTAACTTAAAAGTAAAGCATTCTTGGTGTTTTTGTCATGTTGCAATAGCCTGTTTACACTGATTATATACCAAAATCAAAGCTGATACTGTATGCTAATAGATAAAGGAGTCATTATAACATATTACATGCTTTGAATTCCTTATATATAGCTATGCAGTGTTGGATGGGTCGCTGTACGTGATGCAACACTTATTATAACCAGAGACTTAATATAATAAAGAGACTTGAGACTTGACTTGGACTCTAGCTCAGAGACTTGGGACTTGACTTGGACGCTAGCTCAAAGACTTGAGACTTGACTTGGACTCTAGCTCAGAGACTTGTGAGCATCTCTGCTCATATGATCATCACGTTCAGGTCTCCTCTAGAATAATCCTGAGCCTCCATAAACACGTTCTCTGAGGAACCCACCCTCAGCAAATTAGGAGCTGACAGAACAAATCTGAGGAGATCAAATCAGAGCGTTTGAAAACAGGTCTGTTAGTGAATCCATGAACAAACCGTGTGTTTGATACTCACAGTGGGTCACATAGTGTGAGGAGCGGTGAGGAGAGAAGAACAACACTCAGAAACAGCAGCTTCATGTCCATCCTGTCTGTCTGTGTGTCTCTTCCTGTGAGCGTCTGTGAACCTGCAGCAGCTCAGAATTATACCCGCCTCTATGCCCCTCAGAGTCCAAACTGCTCCCTCTTGCTCTCTGTTTGTTTGCACTTCCTACTGTTTGGAATGCTGAACAAACTTTTTTGATACAGTTTGATGCTTCGGTTCACCAATGCAGCATTTAACAATGGCAAGTAATATTTATGTAACAATTATACGGAAATGTAATATATGACATATATGTCCCTATATCAGAAGTGCTACTCTCAAATATGTTAAATATAGGGCAATATATTATTATGACATATATCCATCTTCTGGATATATGTAGATATATGTTTATAACATATATGAATTTGCCATAGTACAATTTGTATATAAACATATATTGAAAGTATATATATGGGTAACTTTTATATGGTATTGCATGTTATGACCATATATGTTTACAATATATATTAAAATGGTATATTGTATTATATGATATGACCATATATGTTAACAATATATATCAAAATTATATATGGTACTCTATGTTTTGACCATTTGTTACCAATGTATATATTGAATTTATGCAAGTTTATTAACCATATATGCCTAAAAGATACTGCTTATTGTAAATCATATAACAAAATTATTTTTTGCTTAACTTTATTAATTGTTTCAATTCAGTTTTCTGGGGGAAAAAAGTAGAGATGAATATATAACCTGTTCAAAAAATGCCAATGTACTAAAAGTTACTTGTAGTAAAAGGAATGTATTATAGAGTTATTGAGGGGGGAAAAAACACTTCATTTAACTGTTTGTTCATATGTGCTCTCATCATCAATGAACTAAAACGCATTTCATTAAAATACATGAGCGATTGTAAATGTCACAATACCGCTTTTGCGCATGCGCCAAATTTAAAGACACCCGCGCTAACGGCAGAGTCTGATCAACGGCTGCGGCTAAACAAACAGTCATCTGCGGTAAGATGTTTTTCTTAGCAAGTGGAAGGATAACAAATGTGCCAGTACCTTCACATAATAAACGACAATGATTTTATAGACGGGCACGAAGACAGACCGACATCACTAAGTGGAAAGGATGAAACGCCTTTGAATGTGGCAGCGGTGCAGGTAATTTACGCTAATTTACTCAACGCTTTATTCCTACGCTAATATTACATAGAAACTAAGTGTTATATGATTGTTTTGGTCTGCAAGAGCCTCTGTCTCTATATAGATCAGCTAATGTTTTAAATATTCCCTGTCATTGTTTTGTATATGATGTTATGATTACAGCTGCATTGATGTGTTTTGCAATTTGCTCGCGTTAAAGTTCATTTTAGCTATTGGGTAACGTTAGGTTAATCTGTATGGAGATACTGTGAGCTCATTGTTTTCACTGCATAAGCAATGACACATTTGGAAATTATTTAAAGCTGTCTGACAAAAATAATGGATGAAAATTATAATGTTTATCTCTGAGATGTAGTCTAGACTAGAACTATAAAACTGCACGAAATGTAATTATTTAAATACAAGCACCTTGAATTCATATAGTAAATTACAGTACTTGGTTATATTGCACCAAGTGCATTGACATGTCAGTGACATGCCTAGAGTGGGTGCATAACCCAGTCAACACGTGAGATCATGCGATGTTCACAGTGACATCACATCATTCTCATTGTGTGATACTCAAGAGTGTGAGTAATATGTGAGCTCATTGTGAATTCAAAATGTTGTGCAGGTTGAGAGGAGGCACTGCAAATATCGGTCACCAGGGGACATTCTACTTCCTGTTTCTCAACACTATCACAGTGGTGTCACATGATGAGCTCACAGTATGAGTGCACACCCAGATAACAAATTTATGTTATAAGAACCTTCTCCAAACATACACAGCAAAATCCCCAGTGTTAATTTAACACTCTGAGTGTGGACACATATAAACACTGAAGCAGTGTTGAAGGTAATGATATAATTAGGTGATTAACGAAGTGATGATTGATCATAATTGAAGACACCTGATGTTAACAAGCAGAATCACCAAAGGAGAAAACCAACATTTTTAAGCAACCATTATAGTGGTCAATGTTTGCATTAGTTGGGCTCTTGACCCTTAAATCTTTAATACTAGATTTTGTTTGGCTGCTGTATTTGAGTTAAAACAGCCAGACAAGCCAAAAGCTCAAGTCACCAGCTGATTATGTTTTAACATATTCATTGTTTGATGTAAATCACCTGGAGTATAACCTGTAAGTTAGTTTTTTTTTTTTTGCTTATTGTAATTGCCTTGACAATCCAAAGAAGATCCAGCACTTTCTATACATCTTTTTTTTTCAACACGTTCAAAAAAAGAAAGTATTTCACCTAGGCACACATAGACATCAAGAACCAGCCCATGAATCTCAACAATGGTGACAAACGGCATATTCAGATAAACAGATCAACTCTGAACTCTCATAATTTATTCATGCCGCAATGCATGATGGGAATCATGGATGAGTTCTGATTGGCTACAACACACTTTTTGATGGTCACCGTTGTTGTGATTCTCACACTGATTCTTCATGTCTGTGTGTCTAAAGTAAGACCAACTTTTTCATCATCTGTCTGATTATGGCAAAACTGATTGATCTTTTGTTCACAGTTTTTGTTTGTAATCTGTAAGGAAATTCTATGTCAAATACTCAAGTCACTATATGATGATTAAGTCAAGCACAGTCAATGCCAACTCAGTAATTGCAGCCAAACAGGACCTAATATTGATGATTTAAGGGTCAAGAGCCCAACTAATGCAAACATTGACCACTATAATGGTTGCTTAAAAATTTTGGTTTTCTCCTTTGGTGATTCTGCTTATTAACATCAGGTGTTTTCAATAGTGATCAATCATCACTTTGTTAATCACCTAATTATATCATTACTTTCAACACTGCTTCAGTGTTTATATGTGTCCACACTCACAGTGTTAATTTAACACTGGGGATTTTGCTTGTACAACTGATGTGTAACTGTGTTTGTAAACTATAAGTCATCATTGAAAGCATAAGTCAAACATTTTAAACAGCTGTGTCATGTAAAAACAGAGAAACATCAAGAATCAGTGTATGAATCTCAACAATGGTGACAATCAAAAGCTTCCTGCAGCAATGCATGCTGGGTACCTAGTCTCCGTGCAGTGAGTGCACTTTGACTTCACATTGTGATCATAGTGTGAGCACACATTGAGGACGCTGTGAGGTTACACTCTTTTAGCTCACTGTTACGTCACATTGTGACCACATGGTGAGATCAGTGTGAGATCAAATTGTTGACTGGGAAGCACATGCATGTGCATATTGCATAAAGGTACAGTACACTAAAGGATGTGATTGTGGGGTTTTAAAAATATGGTTAATCTATCGTAGTAAATTTTGTTCATATCTTTGCTGATAATTGTGCTATTCTTGTTTGTGTCCCATGAAAAGGTAACGAGTCCCGGAATTCTCAGAAAATAGAAATGGAGGCTGAACCTGCAGATGTGGATGGCAGTGATGTGAATGATGGAGCATCTACACAGAAAAGGTTAAATATTTTATTGAAACCAAAACTAGCATCTGCAATATACATGTAAACAAATCAAATCAACAAAATATTTTAGTTAAAAATGTGTCTCCATGTACTATTTAATAAAATTCTAGTGCATTTAATCTATTAAATAACAGTAGAGTGAGTGAGTTTTTGGATATGGTAAGATTAAACTTATTTTAGTGAATGAAGTACCACATTTCAGCTATCATTTTGTTAGGGTGGGTACACAAAATATTATTTTATCCTTGCTTCTAGAAAATCCTCAATCTATCTGCTTTCTAACAGCTTCATGTGGCCGTAAACATTTATTTTTAACGTGACTTTAAGCACTATAGATTATTAAAGTTTCACTTTCACTGTGTCAAAGGCAGTAAATGTGGTGTTTATATGGAATAATTGTAATATTTATGGTAGAAATACAGAGAGAGTCCCCGTATCAGTAGAAAACGATCAAACGAGCATCTTCCATCCGAAGACTTGTGTTGCATTTCAGGGCAAAGCAAAACAAAAAAATGCGGGAAACTATTAATTGGTTATTCTACAATTAATTGTACTATAAATTATACTACAATTGGAAAATACTGTAAATTGATAAACTGTTCTCCGTGATGACGTTTAATGCCTCCGACAGGGCCTGTAGTCCTATTTAGCAGCATGTTAGCAACCATCTTTTTTAAGAAACATAAGAGTTAAAAAAAAATAAATAAAAAATCAAGAGTGGGGTTTAACTGGTGTGTTTTATGTCATAGAATAAAACGTGAAAGTATTATGAGTTTGTGTTAGCTGCGGACCTTATTTTAGGGGATTTAATCAAAATTGTCATTCAAAAACCCATGTCATAGTTCCACCCCTCTATTTCTTTTCTCCAGGTCAAAACGATGCACATATTAGGTATTATGAATGTCAACACTTTATTTCATTGATGCTAAATAGCAAATTAAATTGTAACCTTAGCTGTGAACTCTGTCATTGAGCATTTGGGTTACTATAGTTTAGTTCTTCATGTATATAGAGACATATTATTTGAATGGGCATGCAGGCTGTGCTCTGCTGTTGTTCTGCCATGTCCTTGTGGTATCTGGGAATATTTTACAACTACAACTTATAATTATTACATAAATAATGAGTATTCTGCAGTTTTAAAATAATCTTTAACTTTACCAACTGTTTAATACTCAGTATATTTGTCATCTTATAGTAGTTAATCACTTTAAGATATAGGCACAGTTCTAACTAAAAAGCAAAATTAAATTTTGGTACAATGTTGGATTGCAAGACTTAAGCAGGTTTTATATTTTAATATCATGTTGACTAAAATCAAGTTTAGTTTACTGTACCACCCAACACTGCCAAAGTTAAAAAGTTGCTTTTAAATGTTGTGCACTTCCTGAAATCATATATGGTGCAGAAAATTTATTGTAATTATCTTTAACTTTTACTTTTTTTTTTTTTTTTTTTTTTTTTTTTACAGTTGCTGGAATCCAGAAATGTCTTCACGTGGGGCCTACTGGGGATAAACCAAAAACTAACCAAGCTGTGGGAATACAAACCTGTAGACCTTTAGCTGAACCACTACAATTGATGTTCTGTTTCTTATGCCTGTTCAGTGTTTTGATCAGTTATATGTGTAATTGTTTATTTTTTTTCTGTTTGATTGTGCAGGTCATGAACATTTTTTTTTCTATTTAAATAAATTCTGTTTAAATAAAGATGTTTCTTTGTGTAGCTTAATGTACCATTTAACATTTAAGGCTGAAGGTGTGAAATGTGCAATGCACTGCAACTTTGTAGAGTGTCTTACACGTGTCTACAACCTGTGTTTAAAGATCAAAGATCACATATTAAAATATTAAATATATGAAACCATATATTTCATGCATATATGTCTAATTTGTATATAACATAATAAAAATACATATATCTCACATATATTAATAATTATATACATTCCATGTATGGCAATGCATGTATTATACATACATAAACATATATTTTTGTATGGGGTAGACTTATATGTCAATATATGAAATTGGAATCATATATGGATATGGCATATATAAAACATGTATTTAATATATGGGTATTTCATATAAGCACATATATTACATTTCCGTATGGGACTGTTTCTATTTTCATACATTTGTTCATTTATTTTTTAATTTATTTAACATAAAGACTAAGAATCAAGCAGTCACGGTTAGTGTCTAATTTAGAAATAAAATTGAGTTCAGTTTTGTGAATCAAAAAGGAGATCTCATAACGGTTTTAAACAGTTCATGGCAGTCCAAGTCAGATTTCCCGTAAATGACCTGCAAAAACTGGTTGTGTAAATTCAACCTTTGGTAAATTGGCAGCTGCTCTGTTGATCTTTTAGGGGTCAAAATAATTATTGGAATTGACATTATTAAGGCATTTTTATCGACATTATGATTATTGTCCTATTTTGGTCATTTATATGTTCATAATTTTGTTTAGGGGGTCCACTAGAATACGTAATTTAATTTCTGTTGAACAGAGGAAGCGTGCGGATCCATACGCAAAGCTTTATTTAGGCAGGGCCGAACACTGGCAAACAGATATAGCACAGACAAGACAAATACAGACAAATCCAGGGACAGGCATGGGTTATTCAGAGGCGAACGTAATCCAGGGAACGAAGCAAACGGGGAATCCAAACAGACAGACAATAATTCCCGGGCAGGCAGAGAAACAGGCAAAACGAGGAAACTACGCTAGGATCAAGACATGGGTAAACAGACTATGACGTCCTACATCCAGACTTGACAAGACAATGATGGAAATATAGTCCGGGGTGACATGTGAAAGTCTGTGTAGTGAGAGAGTCAATATAATGGAAAAGCGACCTCTGGTGGCAATTGGACGGAAGTCCATGAACTGGATTTGTGACAGTTATAAACATTATGTGGATGTTTTTATGTGCATTTTGAAGTATCAGAAACGAGTGAAGGAAACGCCTAATTTAATATATATATTTTAATATATATATATATATTTTTTTTGCAAAAAAAGTTTTTACACTCGCTTGAGGTGTGCATTTTATAGGCTTCTCCTACTTTCCAGGAAGTGATGATTTTGTTCAGGGTTCTCAGTGGAATTTACACATATAGTCTAACCCCATGGGACCTTACTGCACATATGGACGTCTCTGGGGTGGCTCAAACCTAAAAGTCATTATTTGGTCACATAAGATTTTCCACAGGAAATTTTGATTCTATTTAGGTGTTAACATCACCTGCAGACTAATCTCAGAAATACAGCGACTGATAAAAGAGTGAACTCATCCTGATGTTATTCAAGATATTCACATGTGGAGGCTGTGCTGAAAATGTGTATGTGTAAGTATAGGAAGCCACAGAATGAACTTCAAATGAGGTAGGACTACAATATCTGCAATTTCCATTATGAATGGAGGATGTGTTTTAGAATCACGGGTGGAATGAACAAAATAGAAGATTCTGAAATACACTTTAGCCTTTTTTTTTTTACACAGATGTCTTTTAGATTCACAACATGAATATCTTTCTAATCAAAAATGTCCTTACATCACAACGGGTTATGTAATTTAGAAAATAAATCAGTTTTAAAGACACTGTCTATGGCTTTATTTAGTTACATTCTTTATTTCCAATTATATTCAGTTCAACTTTATTATAAAGATTACAAGTTTTGGCCAACATAACATCTTTTAAAAATTATTTTGTTAAAGAAAAAAAAATTAATTAACACATCCTTGTTGAGCAAGTGTATCAGCGAGTTTGCTGATTCCGACGTATCGCTCCATGTGTTCTGGAGTTTGGCTTTCCTCTTTTGTGGGCCAGTATTCAACCCAGGTCTGCACTCCAAAAACATACTGCAGACTAAAAACAACAGGCATGAAGCAGATTAAGTCTATTGATATTTTAAATAAATAAATAAACTGATTAAAACAAGAACTGACAGGCAGAAGAATAGCCTTTTTACCAACAGCAACAAAGATTTCAAAAATGATCTCATAATCTCAAATAATGCTTTGACTTGTTGTTGTTGTTGTTGTTAGTTTTCAGACACACTATGAGTGAGTTTGTCATTGATCTTTTCCTGCAAAAACACTGGCACCTACCGTCCACCACGAAACTCCAGGTCAGTGGATGGACCCATGATGAGGTACGACTTGTGTTCTTGTAATGCCAAAGATTCTCTACATCTGGGATGAGCCTGAAAAATCTTCAACTGCCCCTCAACATCATTATCAGTACCTACAGGATAGTACAGAATAGTAGTGCTTTACAACAGTGGAACCCAAACTTTTTTGTCAGCCAAACACTTCGGTTCTGCTGCTAATACATTCAGACAAAAAGAACATGAATTTTTATGCAAATAAAACAGTTATGTGAAAGTGAAAATACTGCATTCCCAAACTGCACATTATGTGGGTAACAAGCAGAAATGGAGTTCATGTGGAGCCACTCAGAGATGCTGAAAACATCTGACTAAATTTGATTTTCTAATCGCACTAACAGAGGTTGCAAAACAGATGTGTCACGTTCAGCTCAAGGCAGCGGTCTAAGACAGTTCATCTAATCACAAATGGCAAACAGGCAAATGTTCACTTGAAGAAATAAATTTGAAGTTTGATGCTTGAAAAAACAACACAAATGGAAAGAGAAAGGGCAATCTTTATTTTAAAAGCTCTAATTTTACTTTCACAGAAAGTCCAATAATTTACTTAAAAAATGGCAAAACAATCATCCAGTCTACGATAAAGTCAGTATGTACATTAACAATAATTTAGGACAAATATAATGCAATGTAATTGAAAAAAATATATGATTGGTGCTCTGTGGTGTAGCAGGATTTTGAACTTCATTATTCAATTTCATAGGATTTATTTAATTTTACATGTTATGGTTTAAATATTAATCAACTCAAGAACCCCCTAAAATTCCCCCACAATCTGTCATTTGAGAAACCCCACTCTAAAAATGTATTTCCAAAGACTTTTACAGGAGAATAATGAACTGTACCATTTCTCAGGACCTGCTCCACCTGTAAGCTATAGATGTCTGTGGTTTTGTCCAGAACCGTCCCCACCACTGTGACTTTGTAAGCTGTCATACATGTTATATGTTCCTGGATGACTGTATTTAAATGGTACATTTCTTTCATTTGTAAAAGTGCTGAGAATTTAACAGAGATGAAAGTTTTTACCGTAACCCTTGTCATCTTTACAGGCTTTTTCCAAACGCTTCAAATTTCTGATCCCGTCTTTCTCCTGTTTACTGCAGCATCCTGTGTCGAGACATTTTCTGAAGTTTGTACACACAATCAAAAGTTCCCTGACTGAGTCAACTGAAAATAAGTTCAATGCTATTTCACATTATTTCAAAAAGCACACTCTGCACACTGATCCTTTGTCTCCTTATTATTAAAATTATGTTAATTCAATTAAGGAAAAAAAAACAAAAAACATTTTGAACATATATAAATTACGTTTTGCATCCTGGAGCTCAGAGATGCCCACGTATCGCTCCCTGTGTTCTGGAGTTTGGCTTTCCTCTCGTGTGGGCCAGTATTCAACCCAGGTCTGCTCTCCCAAGATGTACTGCAGACTAAAAACAAAAGAAAACACAAAATGTCTTCTTATAAATCCATCTTGGTATAAATCACCATTAAACAATTACATTACATACGTAACAGACACTGAGATCTACCCCATACCCTTAAATAGGCCACTATTTGCTATTTGCTACTGGAGCTGCCAGTTTGCAAAGTTTTGAATGATTGTAAAACAGCAAGCACAATCTGCAAAAGCGGCAGCCTTTCCGGCACTCTCAGTATCCGACTTCACTCACTCGTTTTCATTCAGCTCTTCAACTGCACTATATCAGTGGACTAATGTAGGGAATGCTGAATGAGGGCATACGTGGTGAAAGAGCTCAAAAAAAAAAAAAAAATCAAGTAAAAACACTGAACTAAATGTGTCTAAAAGTATAAATATTAAATCTTGGTTTTATTTACAACTACAATGTCATGCATACCTCCGAACCTAAACCTAAGCATGTGATTAAACAACTAGACCTTTTCACAGTTTTGCACTTCAAAATAATGCTGCTCTGTCAGTGTACTACTCTGGTATTCGTACAAATCTGCTATGGCAGAGCGACTTGTATTGATTTATTCCTTGCATTACTTAAGCATACAATATTATTCTCATTTGAAAACCACTGTCACTAAGCAATTCATTCTAAGGGTGTGTGCAGCTCACCTGTTGAGTAATATTCATATATTGTGACTGCAGCAGGTTGGAGCAGACCCACATTAAAGAGCTTGTGCATTTTGAATGAGATTACTTCTTTCTGTTTTCGAGAAACCTAATGACAGAGAAACTTAGTACTAATTACTAACACAAATATTTGTTGCATACCATTCTGTTTCACATTAAAGTAATAGTTCATCTAAAAATGAGCATTAACCCTCTGGTTGTGTTCGGGTCAAATTGACCTGGAAAAGGTGTTCTTTTTCCTGAAAATTCTAGTTAATGTTATCACACTGGACTCAAACTTACTGACTTTGTTCACAAAGGGTATAAGTACTTCTCTGATTTGTTTTTTTTGTTTGTTTTTTTTTAGGCCTTATTTATATGAAAGTAGGCAAAACTGTACAAAATTGCACACAGTCACACTTGTGGTGTTCCCGGTCAAAAATGACTCCAAACGAGGTTCCTACTCTCAGATAAATGAGGCCTACGATTAATCAGATGCAAATAGAAACACAAACCCAGTCCTAAATGAATGAAAACAAGTCGACAAAAAGAATGAATCTAATATTTGGTGATAATATACACTCAAAAAAATATTTCAGCCCTTAACTTAATTTAATTACATACAAAAGTTCCATCCATTTAGATTACATAGTTTTAATTTAAACAAATCAATTAAACTTAATGTGATTCAAATGCATCAGTCTTACGTAAATGAAACAGGTAAAGTTGATGTAATATTTCCCAGTGTTAAACAAACCCTGCTCAGTGTTCATGTGTTTCCACACTACAGAGTGTTCAAGTAGCATTGACACAGTATTGGAGTTAAGGAGATCATTATGTCATGATTGACCAATAATGATCAACACCTGCTGTTTACAAGCAGAATCACAGAAGGAAAGAGAAACACAAGAATCAGTCACAGCCAAAGATAAAATGAACTTAAATAAATGAAGACATCAAATCTCTGATTAAACAACTCCACAAACAACATTACAGTTTGACTTGATTTCTGTCGTATATCCACAAATATTATTTGAGAACGTCTAAACAGAGGTTAAGATGTTTTATTTAAAAAAATGTTGAAAAATGTTTCATTTGACCTCACCATCATGGCGAACAGGGTTTACTTTAGTTGGGCTCTTGACCCTTGGATATCTTAATATAGTTTTTTTGTTCTTTGGTTGCTATAATTGTGTTTGTAGAGCACATTTGTTATAACACAAAAAAAAAAAAAAAAAAAAAAAAAAAAAAAAAAAAAAAAAAAAAAAAAAAGGGGCCTTATTAAATGTTCTTGGCTAATTTTTATTGATGTTGTAATCATCGTTCAGTGGTTTACCTGTTCGTTTAATGATATTTACAGTAGTTGTATAAACTATTACTATTTTAAGATCTCCGGTGTTACTTAGACACACACAGACATCAAGAACCAGCATATGAATCTCAACAATGGTGACATTCAACAGCTGCATGCTGGGAGTCATGGGTGAGTTTTATAATCTGCTGCTACCCAGCATGCAGCTGTTGAATGTCACCATTGTTGAGATTCAAATGCTGATTCTTGATGTCTGTGTGTGTCAAAGTGATGCTGTAGATTTCAAAGTTTAGTATATAAGATAAACATCCATAATAGTTCATATGCCTGTTGTAAACATTATGAAAGTAATAGACTAACCACTGCATGAGATCAGTGCATCAGGCTACTGGATGGTAATGATTTTACCACCAATGAAAATTAACCAAAAACACCTAATTAGATTTCTTTTTAGCTTTTTTTATTTTGCTGTAATAGATGTGCTTCATACACATAACTACAGCAGCCCAAAAAAAAAAAAAAAAGTCCAAAGTCTAAAGTAAACCCTGATTGCCATGATGCTGAGGTCAATTGAAACTTAAAAATATGACAGAAATCAAGGCAAACTGTAATGTTGTTTGACGAGTTGTTTAATCAGAGATTTAATGTCTTCATTTATTTAAGTTCATTTTATCTTTGGCTGTGGCTGATTCTTGTGATTCTCTTTCCTTCTGTGATTCTGCTTGTAAACAGCAGGTGTTGATCATTATTGGTCAATCATGACATAATGATCTCCTTAACTCCAACACTGTGTCAATGCTACTTGAACACTCTGTAGTTTGGAAACACATGAACACTGAGCAGGGTTTGTTTAACACTGGGAAATATTACATCAACTTTACCTGTTTCATTTACGTAAGACTGATGCATTTGAATCACATTAAGTTTACTTGATTTGTTTAAATTAAAACTATGTAATCTAAATGCATGGAAAAGATGTACGTAATTGAATTACGTTAAGGGCTGAAATATTTTTTTGAGTGTAGGTTCTCCAAGAACCACTGACTGACTGAGGCGAGTCATGAAGATGAATTCCAGGGTTAAGTCATCCTCAACTGTTCAAACTGGTATAACTTTCTTTCTTTTGTGGAACAGAAAGCCACAGCTCTGTATGTTAATGCTGTTCTTTTCCATACAAAGGAAACCTAATCAAAGCAATCTCAGGCTTCCCGTTTGTTTCTCCACAGTGGGCAGCAATCGGAAGATGTTGCAGATGAAGAAGACAAAAAGAGGAAGCAAAGGAAGAACCAGGGAGGCGAAAATTACTGTTTGCCATTTAGCTCTCTGTAGGCTGCGCAATCTGCAAAGTTGTAAAGCTGAAAGTAATGGAAACTTTCACCTCAGGAGGGAAAGTTTACGACTCTTTGTCTGTGAGCATGGTATTTTGCATATGTAATTCGACTGGGTGTTGATGCAAAAACTACTAACCCAGTCAACACGTGAGATCATGCGATGTTCACAGTGACATCACATCATTCTCATTGTGTGATACTCAAGAGTGTGAGTAATATGTGAGCTCATTGTGAATTCAAAATGTTGTGCAGGTTGAGAGGAGGCACTGCAAATATCGGTCACCAGGGGACATTCTACTTCCTGTTTCTCAACACTATCACAGTGGTGTCACATGATGAGCTCACAGTATGAGTGCACACCCAGATAACAAATTTATGTTATAAGAACCTTCTCCAAACATACACAGCAAAATCCCCAGTGTTAATTTAACACTCTGAGTGTGGACACATATAAACACTGAAGCAGTGTTGAAGGTAATGATATAATTAGGTGATTAACGAAGTGATGATTGATCATTATTGAAGACACCTGATGTTAACAAGCAGAATCACCAAAGGAGAAAACCAGAATTTTTAAGCAACCATTATAGTGGTCAGTGTTTGCATTAGTTGGGCTCTTGACCCTTAAATCTTTAATACTAGATTTTGTTTGGCTGCTGTATTTGAGTTGAAACAGCCAGACAAGCCACAAGCTCAAGTCACCAGCTGATTATGTTTTAACATATTCATTGTTTGACGTAAATCACCTAGAATATAACCTCTAAGTTAGTTTTTTTTTTTTGCTTATTGTAATTGCCTTGACAATCCAGCACTTCCGATACATCTTGGAAGGTTTTTTTTTACAACCTGTTCAAAAAAAAGAAGTATTTCACTTAGGCACACATAGACATCAAGAACCAGCCCATGAATCTCAACAATGGTGACAAACATATTCAGATAAACAGATCAACTCTGAACTCTCATAATTTATTCATGCCGCAATGCATGATGGGAGTCATGGATGAGTTCTGATTGGCTACAACACGCTTTTTGATGGTCACCGTTGTTGTGATTCTCACACTGATTCTTCATGTCTGTGTGTCTAAATTAAGACCAACTTTTTTTCATCATCTGTCTGATTATGGCAAAACTGAAATCTTTTGTTAACAGTTTTTTTTTTTTTGTAATCTGTAAGGAAATTCTATGTCAAATACTCAAGTCACTATATGATGATTAAGTCCAGCACAGTTAATGCCATCTTATTGACTTTTGCTCTTTGCTTGTCTGGCTGTTATAACTCAGTAATTGCAGCCAAACAAGACCTAACATTGATGATTTAAGGGTCAAGAGCCCAACTAATGCAAACACTGACCACTATAATGGTTGCTTAAAAATTTTGTTTTTCTCCTTTGGTGATTCTGCTTATTAACATCAGGTGTCTTCAATAATGATCAATCATCACTTTGTTAATCACCTAATTATCTCATTAACTTCAACACCGCTTCAGTGTTTATATGTGTCCACACTCAGAGTGTTAAATTAACACTGGGGATTTTGCTGTGTACAACTGATGTGTAACTGTGTTTGTAAACCACATTCGTTATGGCAAGGAATATCAAGAAGGGATTATTAATGATAACAACACAATCATCACCAAGATTCAGTATGCAGTCAATTACAATAGCTCTTTGTTTATACAGTATAATAACTTATCTTGAAATTTGAAAGTATAAGTCAAACATTTTAAACTGCTGTGTCATGTAAAAACAGAGAAACATCAAGAATCAGTGTATGAATCTCAACAATGGTGACAATCAAAAGCTTCCTGCAGCAATGCATGCTGGGTACCTAGTCTCCGTGCAGTGAGTGCACTTTGACTTCACATTGTGATCATAGTGTGAGCACACATTGAGGACGCTGTGAGGTTACACTTTTAGCTCACTGTTACGTCACATTGTGACCACATGGTGAGATCAGTGTGAGATCAAATTGTTGACTGGGTTTACCACATTTGCTAATGCCCTTCTACGTTCTGCGTGGCCATCCTGCGAAAACTTGAAACGCTGTAGCTTGTTAGTGTGGAAAACATGTTGACAAGATGCTGTGCTCTGCGTTGTGAAATTGAATTAGTGTCATGATTAAAGGATGGAGCAATACGTTGGTTTACAAACTGCAGTGCTCTCCTTGCAAAACCAGCCTTAAATGGTTTTAGCTGGTCTCCAAGCCTGGCTAGGCTGGTCGAGCTGGTTTTAGCTGGTCGTTCCATTTGGTCTTCCAACCTGATCTGCTAAGACCAACCTGACCAGATAAGTAAGTGGCCAAAACCCCTCTAAAACCAGCCTGCTGACAGCTATGACCAGCTAAGACCAGGCTGGAGGACCAGCTTAGACTGGTTTTAGCTGTTTTTTTGTCTGTTTGTTTTGTTTTTTCAGCAGCGTTATCAGCCCTCTATATTTCAGCATGTTTCTTCATATAATGGACTGATATGGTGCCCCGATTTTGAACTTCCAAAATGCAGTTTAAATGCGGCTTCAAACGATCCCAAATGCATTCTCCTAAATGAAGAAGGGTCTTATCTAGCAAAACAACTGGTTATTTTCATTAAAACAATACAATTTAAGTACTTTTTTAATCTCTTTCTTCCCTGAACTCTGTATATTCTGGCTCAAGACAGTTAGGGTATGTCGAAAAACTCCAATCATATTTTCTCCCTTTAACTTCAAAAATAGATTTCAAAATCATCCTACTTTGCTGCAGAAGTTCCAACCCAGTCTTTGCAAAGTGAACATGCAAAGAAGATCAAACACCCTTAACAAAAAAGATGAAAGAGTGATATAGAATGATTTTGAAGTTGAGGGAGAGTTTTTCGACATACCCTAACTGTCATAAACTGGATAAAAACACAAGTCAGGAAGAGGAAGACAAAATGAGCATTTGACATTAAAAAGTATATAAACTGTATTATTTTTATGAAAATAACTGACCGTTTTGTTAAATAAGACCATTCTTCCTCGACTGGGATCATTTACAACTGCATTTGGGATCGTTTTAAGCTGCATTTAAACTGCATTTTGGAAGTTCAAACTCGGGGCACCATAGCAGTCCATTATATGGAGAAAAATTCTGAAATGTTTTCCTCAAAAAACATTTTCTTTACGACTGAAGAAAGAAAGACATGAACATCTTGGATGACAAGGCGGTGAGTACATGATCTGTAAATTTTTGGTCTGGAAGTGGACATCTCCCTTAATCAAACTACATATTTCTTTAAAATAATGTATCAAAAGAGAGAGAGAGAGAGAGAGAGAGTATGACATCAATATGCTAACATACCGTATTTAAGTAAAGCATCACTTTATCCATCTCAAATTTCTGACTGCATCTTTCCTTCTCTATGGACAACTGAACACAAAGAACATGGAAAAAAGTCCTAAATACATAATATTATTAATTTGTTTTATGGCCTTTCTGCAGATATGTTAGATTTTCCTATCTGATGCACAGTGCTTATAAAGCTTTTAAAATGGCATACACTCAAAAAAATATTTCAGCCCTTAACGTAATTCAATTACGTACATCTTTTCCATGCATTTAGATTACATAGTTTTAATTTAAACAAATCAAGTAAACTTAATGTGATTCAAATGCATCAGTCTTACGTGAATGAAACAGGTAAAGTTATGTAATATTTCCCAGTGTTAAACAAACCCTGCTCAGTGTTCATGTGTTTCCACACTACAGAGTGTTCAAGTAGCATTGACACAGTGTTGGAGTTAAGGAGATCATTATGTCATGATTGACCAATAATGATGAACACCTGCTGTTTACAAGCAGAATCACTGAAGGAAAGAGAAACACAAGAATCAGCCACAGCCAAAGATAAAATGAACTTAAATAAATAAAGACATCAAATCTCGGATTAAACAACTTCACAAACAACATTACAGATTGACTTGATTTCTGTAATATATCCACTAATATTATTTGAGAACATCTAAACAGAGGTTTAGATGTTTTATTAAAAAAACTTTTCATTTGACCTCACCATCATGGTGAACAAGGTTTACTTTAGTTGGGCTCTGGACCCTTGACTTTCTTAGTTTAATTTTTTATTTTTTTTTCCTCTTTGGTTGCTGTATGTGTGTTTATAGAGCACATTTGTTATAGCAACAAACAACAAGAAAAAAGAGTTTTATTAAATGTTCTTGGTTAATTATTATTGATGTACACCAGGGATCCCCTAATCTGGACCACGAGATCCACTTTCCTGCAGAGTTTAGCTCTAACCCCAATCAAACACACCTGAACATGCTAATCAGTGTCTTCAGGATCAGAGGTGTATAGTCCAGGGGTCAGAAAGTAGAAGTCCTGCCATATATTTGTTCCACCCATGAACTGATGAAATGATTTCACCAGAGGTGGAACCAAGTCCTTCAGTTTAAGTCACAAGCAAGTCTCAAGTCAAATACCAAGTCCTCGAAGAGTTAAAGGTAATGAGATAATTAAGTGACTAATTAAATGATGATTGTGCATTAGTGATGAACACCTGCTGTTATTGAGAATTACAGAGGATCAGATGTTGATGTTTTATTGGTTAAATGATGCTACCATCATGGAGATCAGTGCTTGCTTTAGTTGGGCTCTTGACCCTTTTTGATAATGCAAAGTAATTTGCTTCTAAGCAATTGCACTATTGTTTCACAGCAAGTGTTTGCACATTGCTGAATCAGAAGCTTTTGGTAGTAGATTAGTCATCATGTTTTGCTTTTAAGTCATATGAGTGATCATAATGTAAGGTTGTGTAGATTTTGAACAATCAGTCCTGTGAAGCTCAGTATTAAAGTAGTTAAAATTTAATATAAATTCTGCTGTATGTAAGGCACAAGGTATTTTAGCTCTTGTTATATTTAGACACACGCAGACATCAAGAACCAGCATATGAATCTCAACAATGGTGAGAATCAACAAAATCTGTAATGCTGCAATGCATGCTGGGTAACACCATTGTAAAAATGGCCATCATGCACTGCAGTACGAAGAATTATTGTCACCACTGTTGAGGATCATAGGATAAGTGTTCATGTCTAAAAGCTTGAGCTGCTGCAAGTTTTCTCCCCAATATTTTAGCATTATAGTGGCATTTGTTAAAAATCACTTTTCTTTGGTTCTGTGAAAGTTCAATGTTGGTCTAAAAACCAAAAACTATTACATGCAAAAAACATGTTACCTAATTTGTTATCACAAGCTTTTGATTCAGCAATGTATAAACACTTGCCATGAAACAACATTGCAATTGTTTAAAAGCAAAAAACTTTGAATTATAAAAAAAAGGGTCAGGAGCCCAACTAAGGCAAACACTGATCTCCATGATGGTAGCATCATCTTAACCAATAAAACATCAACATCTGATCCTCTGTAATTCTCAATAACAGCAGGTGTTCATCACTAATGCACAATCATCATTTAATTAGTCACTTAATTATCTCATTACCTTTAACTCTTCGAGGACTTGGTATTTGACTTGAGACTTGCTTGTGACTTAAACTGAAGGACTTGGTTCCACCTCTGGTGAAATCATTTCATCAGTTCATGGGTGGAACAAATATATGGCAGGACTTTTACTTTCTGACCCCTGGACTATACACCTCTGTTCAGGATCATTAGAAAATCACAGGTAGGGGGAGTTTGATCAGGGTTGGAGCTAAACTCTGCAGCGCATTGGACCTCCAGGGTAAGATTTGAGGAACCCTGATGTACACCTTCAATAATAATTAACCAAGAACATTTAATAAATCATCATCCAGTGGCCTGATTTGCTGATGTCGTTCTGTGGTTTACCTTTTGGTTTCATGATATCTACAGCAGTCGCATGAACTGTTACTATTATTACTTCAAGAACTCCAGTGTTACTTAAACACACACAGACATCAAGAATTAGCATATTAATCTCAACAATGGTGACATTCAACAGCTGCATGCTGGGAGTCATTGGTGAGTTTTATAATCTGCTGTTACCCAGCATGCAGCTGTTGAATGTCACCATTGTTGAGATTCAAATGCTGATTCTTGATGTCTGTGTGTGTCAAAAGGATACCGTAGATTTCAAAGTTGAATGTATAAGATAAACTATAATAGATAATCCATAATAGTTCATACACCTGTTGTAAACATTATGAAAATAATAGACTAACCGCATGAGACCAGTGCATCAGGCCACTGGATGATAATGATTTCACAACCAAAAAAAATTTACCAAAAACACCAAATCAGATTTTTTTTTTTTTTTTTTTTGACTTTTTTATTTTGCTGTAATAGATGTGCTTTACACACACAATTACAGCAGCCAAAAAAACAAAAAACAAAAGTCAAGAGTCCAACTAAAGTAAACCCTGATCGCCATGATGGTGAGGTCAACTGAAACTTAAAAAAAAATAAATAAATAAAACATCTAAACCTCTGTTTAGATATTCTCAAATAATATTTGTAGATATATGACAGAAATCAAATCAAACTGTAATGTTTGTGGAGTTGTTTAATCAGAGATTTAATGTCTTCATTTATTTAAGTTCATTTTATCTTTGGCTGTGGCTGATTCTTGTGTTTCTCTTTCCTTCTGTGATTCTGCTTGTAAACAGCAGGTGTTGATCATTATTGGTCAATCATGACATAATGATCTCCTTAACTCCAACACTGTGTCAATGCTACTTGAACACTCTGTAGTGTGGAAACACATGAACACTGAGCAGGGTTTGTTTAACACTGGGAAATATTACGTCAACTTTACCTGTTTCATTTACGTAAGACTGATGCATTTGAATCACATTAAGTTTAATTGATTTGTTTAAGTTAAAACTATGTAATCTAAATGCATGGAAAAGATGTACGTAATTGAATTACGTTAAGGGCTGAAATATTTTTTTGAGTGTAATTTACTCATCGCATACAGGATGCAAGGCATCACTGCATTAGTTTATCATCACAATACCACTTCCAGATCTTTGCCATCCACAGTAAATCCAGTTGGTATGCCAATATCCAGAACAGTCATGGTGGCATCGCTTTTATCACTTTTGTAGCTGAAAGGATGGAGATCAAGAGCAGATTTTATTAACAGATCTTGTAGGTTCTATGTGTTTAAAGCTGCTTTCAGACGTTTTAGAGCATTTGGTGTGAATCCAAGTATGTTTGACCTCAGAATTATTATATTGTAGTAACATAGAGCTGCTTGTCACTAAACAAATTGCCTTTGTAAAGCGAGTTGCATCCGTGTCAGAACGAAGTGAAACTGGAGTCTCCACAGAAGTCATTATCTAGTCACAATAGTAACCAGCTGTCTCTAGTACTCACTGAATGAGGCAAATATACCATCAGTGTGGGAAAAGTGAGGCGGGATCAAACTTGGGCTCAGACCAATTCATAAAAACAAGTGTGAAAACAGCCTGAATAAGCACATGCCAACAAATTACAAATATAAACAGGTTCTTGACACAAAAATATTAAAAAAAGTTGTTAAGATATTGGTTCACATACAAGAAATTCATAGTCAGCTGGTAAGTTTCAATGGCTCCTTGTTTTGCTAAATGGGGGGGGGGAAAACTGTTAAAATAGAGAAAGAATATTAAGTGCATAAAGAGGTACTTTAGGTGTTACTAACTTTTAGGGTCTTTCTCCATTTTAACAGTCAGATCAAAGAATGTACAGTCAGACTTCTTCTCAGCAGGTCTGGCGTAGTACAGCGTCAGAACCTGAAAACAGCAGAACATCTCAGATTAAATGTTCAAATGCCTTAATCTTGCTGTTGACTGTATAAACGCTCATGAACACTCACTGAGAGAGTGGCTGTTCCAGTTCCTCTAGCAGTTACATTGAACTCCTTGTTTATGTCCACCTGTTGAGTAAATGCAGACGTACTCAAGTCATCAGAGATAACTGAAGATTTTATTGGTCAAACACTACTGATGTAGACAATAAAAATTATGAATGATGAACAACAATCTCCCATTATTCTTAATTTATTGATATAACAAAATGTGAACTGATATGAACAGCAAACAATTTGAATCTAGTAGATGATCTATTCCCCACCCTGTCTGACCATGTAAGATGCATATTGTCTCTTTTGAAAGTCCATCTCTCAGGTCTGCGTCTTCCTGCTATGGACAGCTCAACAACTAGATTGAAGTTTTGTCTGTCCTTCACCTGTGTTCGATACTCTGCCACGGCCTGAAACACCATGATGGTCGCCTAGAACAGATTGGTATTGAAAGTGAATTTCCAACTGTAGGTTCCCAGCAGCCAAACACAAACATTCTGCCCTCATTTACTGCACTACTTGAATTCAAAATTATAGGGTGAAATCAGCTAAGATGGGCCATGTTTTGGTATGGAAGTAAAAATAGACATTATTCCTTTAAAAATAAAGTTTTAATGATTGTAATATTGTTATTGTTATTAGTATTATTACTTTGAGAAGTACATTCTACTGTACAATAGTAATTATTTGTCAAAATTTCTTAAGTTAAACCAGACTTTTATTTTGACTGGTTGTTATGAAGACCTTTGAGTATCTGTGTGTAAGTGATTCAGTGATTCATACATTATATAGCGAAACGATTGGTTGTTTTCCTAAAATAATATAATTTATATACTTTTTAATGTCAAACGCTCATCTTGTCTTACTCTCCCTGAACTCTGTTTTTTGTTCCGGTTCATGACAGTTAGAGTATGTCGAAAAACTCTCATCTCATGTTCTCCCTCAACTTCAAAATCGTCCTGTATCACTGTTTTACCTTTTTTGTTAAGGGTGTTTGATCTTCTTTGCATGTTCACTTTGCAAAGTCTGGGTCGGAACTTCTGCAGTGATGTAGGATGATTTTGAAATGATTTTTGAAGTTGAGGGAGAAAATACGATTGGAGTTTTTCGACATACCCTAACTGTCTTGAACCAGAATACACAGAGTTCAGGGAGAGCAAGACAAGACGAGCGTTTGAGACTAAAAAGTATTTAAATGGTATTATTTTTATGAAAATAACAGATCGTTTCGCTAGATAAGACACTTTTTCCTTGGCTGGGATCGTTCACAACCACATTTGGGATTGTTTGAAGCCGCATTTAAACTGCATTTTGGAAGTTCAAACCATATCACCATATCAGTCCATTATATGGAGAAAAATGCTGAAATGTTTTCTTCAAAAAACATAATTTCTTCACGACTGAAGAAATAAAGACATGAACATCTGGGATGACAAGGGGGTGAGTACATTATCATTACATTACATTGAAACTCAGCTCTGATGTGAAAAGCTGATTTTGATTTCTACAAACATGTAGAATGAACGAGATTCAAATAAACAAAATGACAGACACATGGCCTCAGAGATGCAAAAAAACAGACCTAAATAGTGGTCTTCTGTGCTTTAATATTCACATACACTAGTCCATATAGAGTTTTCATTTAGTGCGCAATGCTACTTTTGATTTATTCAACCAAGATTTGCCAAATTCTCCATTTTTATGACTGGATTCTGCGATTCCCTCTGCATTTTTCACATCGCAAAATCTAGAGCTAAAATGACTACTTTGAGAACCTCTGCTTTAAATAGTCCATTTTTTCCATCAATTCAGTTCAAATATTAATAGTGTTAACAGCCCAGTCAACACGTGAGATCATGCGATGTTCACAGTGACATCACATCATTCTCATTGTGTGATACTCAAGAGTGTGAGTAATATGTGAGCTCATTGTGAATTCAAAATGTTGTGCAGGTTGAGAGGAGGCACTGCAAATATCGGTCACCAGGGGACATTCTACTTCCTGTTTCTCAACACTATCACAGTGGTGTCACATGATGAGCTCACAGTATGAGTGCACACCCAGATAACAAATTTATGTTATAAGAACCTTCTCCAAACATACACAGCAAAATCCCCAGTGTTAATTTAACACTCTGAGTGTGGACACATATAAACACTGAAGCAGTGTTGAAGGTAATGATATAATTAGGTGATTAACCAAGTGATGATTGATCATTATTGAAGACACCTGATGTTAACAAGCAGAATCACCAAAGGAGAAAACCAAAATTTTTAAGCAACCATTATAGTGGTCAATGTTTGCATTAGTTGGGCTCTTGACCCTTAAACTTTTAATACTAGGTTTTGTTTGACTGCTGTATTTGAGTTAAAACAGCCAGACAAGCCAAAAGCTCAAGTCACCAACTGATTATGTTTTAACATATTCATTGTTTGACGTAAATCACCTAGAGTATAACCTGTAAGTTAGTTTTTTTTTTTGCTTATTGTAATTGCCTTGACAATCCACAGAAGATCCAGCACTTCCTATACATCTTGGAAAGTTTTTTTTTACAACCTGTTAAAAAAAAAAAAAAGTATTTCACCTAGGCACACATAGACATCAAGAACCAGCCCATGAATCTCAACAATGGTGACAAACGGCATATTCAGATAAACAGATCAACTCAGATCAGTTCTGATTGGCTACAACACGCTTTTTGATGGTCACCGTTGTTGTGATTCTCACACTGATTCTTCATGTCTGTGTGTCTAAATTAAGATTAACTTTTTTTCATCATCTGTCTGATTATGGCAAAACTGATTGATCTTTTGTTCACAGTTTTTTTTTGTAATCTGTAAGGAAGTTCTATGTCAAATACTCAAGTCACTATATGATGATTAAGTCAAGCACAGTCAATGCCATCTTATTGACTGTTGCTCTTTGCTTGTCTGGCTGTTACAACTCAGTAATTGCAGCCAAACAGGACCTAATATTTATGATTTAAGGGTCAAGAGCCCAACTAATGCAAACACTGACCACTATAATGGTTGCTTAAAAATTTTGTTTTTCTCCTTTGGTAATTCTGCTTATTAACATCAGGTGTCTTCAATAATGATCAATCATCACTTTGTTAATCACCTAATTATCTCATTACCTTCAACACTACTTCAGTGTTTATATGTGTCCACACTCAGAGTGTTTAATTAACACTGGGGATTTTTCTGTGTACAACTGATGTGTAACTGTGTTTGTAAACCACATTTGTTATGGCAAGGAATACCAAGAAGGGATTATTAATGATAACAACACAATCATCACCTAGATTCAGTATGCAGTCAATTATAATAGGTCTTTGTTTATACAGTATAGCAATTTATGAAGAAAT
>NC_066869.1:14530181-14647681 GCF_022985175.1 Labeo rohita
AAAAAAAAAAAAAAAAAAAAAAAAAAAAGAAAAATAGAGGGGCGGGGTGTGGATGGGGCGGTTTTCTCCTTCTTCTTGTTGTTGAATGGCCGTTCACTCCTTAGAAGTTTTACCGCCACCTACTGTATATCTTACGCACATGGGTGATGAATATATATTTCTGTATTTCTGTTTCTCAAACATCACATTCATCACACATCCCATTTCCATGCTTCCCCATTAATGTAAGTGTTAAATTTAACCCTGTATGTCCCCTTAATCTAGAAATCATTATTTCTTCCTTTATATACCTTCCATAAAACAGTTCTTTATTCCCTACTGATTTCACAATTTAATAATACCATATAATATTATAATACATGTGGTGCCATTTTCCCATCTTTGTTGCCATATTCTTATTATTTTTCTATTAACCTTTCTCCGGTTACAGTTAAACTACATGTTAGAGCTGACAAAGAGATTCGACGTCAGTGGCCCACAGTTGTTCTATTCTCTTCCACAACTATGCGAACTTCTTGAAAAGATGGACATGTCACCAAAAAACAACAACAACAACAACTAGAAACTAAAGTTCGAAAACAAACTTTAAATGTTGGCTTGGAGAGCCAACCCGGGCAGCCTTGGGGCAAAAGAGCCAGAGCACTTGCGTGTCCGGCGTTGTTGAGCTGCCCCGCTGCGAAAATGCGGCCTTGCCATTTCATTTTCTAATAAAAAAGCAGACTAGGCTATGACAACAAATTCAACAGAGTTGGCTAGCTGAATGTGAAACTGTATACAAATAAATACGTCTTTTAAAGCGTTTAAAAAAAAATATTCCAGCAATTGTATGCAATCCACCCATTAGAAAACATCAAGACATAAATCCAGGTGTTTGTGAGCTGAAGAATTATTTGTATTGTATTATTTTTTATTGTATTTTATATGCTTGTAATTGTTTTCCCTGTTTGCTATTTCAAAGTTCTGTCATCTAAATGAAACTCTGTAAAAATAGTGTTTGAATTGAGATCTTGAAGGATAAGTTATCCTGTGGCCCCCTCTGGTGGACAACATTACCACTATTGCCTTCATCTCTGAATCATAGGTTCACTTGAGACATAAACGACTGTTTTCGATTATATTCGTTAAGCTATGATGTATTTTGAAATGATCTTGTCTGTGTTTGTCCGAGAAAAGACTTTCTTATTGAGAGAACCGAGGATGAATGTGTTCCGGGGCGCGATCGTCCGAGCCACAACGCGTTGATGTGCATTTAAATATAGAAAATCTAAAAAAACAGCAATTTTCCCCTTTTTAATATGTTCTTCTACTATTATTGTGTTATATCGCTGGAGTGTTTTTATTTAAAAGCCTTTAAAACAGCTGTAAATGATGTAGATTAGTGAGCACGGACTGAGAACAGCAAGCCGCAGCGCGTTGCTCTGCAAGTTCAACGAAAAATATCACAGGCATTTATAAGTGCGCATTTTAACCTTTTTAATATGTTCTTCTACTATTATTGTGTTATATCGCTGGAGTGTTTTCATTTAAAAGCCTTTAAAACAGCTGTTAATGATGCAGATTAGTCAGTACGGACGTAGAACAGCATCCGCAGCGCGTTGCTCTGCAAGTTCAACGAAAAATATCACAGGCATTTATAAGTGTTCATTTTAACCTTTTAAATATGTTCTTCTATTATTATTGTGTTGTATCGCTGGAGTGTTTTTATTTAAAAGCCTTTAACAAATTATTTAGTTTTGTGAGCATGGACGAAAGGTAGCGAGCTGCGGCGCGTTGCTGTGCATTTACACACAGAACACGTCAAAAGCATTCATTTTACCTCTTTAATATGTTCTTCTACCATTATTGTGTTGTATCGCTGGAGTAGTTTTATTTACAAGACTTTAAGACGTGCAAATAAAGCCGTTTAATGAGGACGCTGCAGAGAGCTCGCAAGCTCCGTAACCCGAATTGACGGTTGCAGTTTTATATAAAACAGTTCACAAACACCTGAATTTATGTCTTGATGTTTTCTAATGGGTGGATTGCATACAATCGCTGGAATATTTTTTTTTAAAACGCTTTAAAAGACGTCCAAATCATGTAGTTTAGTGAGCGCGTGCGGATAGCACTGGCTGATCGAAGCGGTCACAGATCTATGATGTTTTACACTCTTCTCTGGCCAGACAGTCATCATTCATGAGCCATGGACCTGATAATAATCAGATATGTTGGTTTAGCTTGTCAGTATGAATTAAATTCATGTATTTATTTGTATTTTTAACCGAGTTTAAAGTGAAAGTATGAGGAGATAGCCGACTCCGCCTCTGGTATTGCTCCTCTAGAGGGGGCATTTTTTCTCAGTCAATGTAAGTCTATGGGAAATATTTAATTTTGTTTACAAATTATTTATGGGAAAACTGTATGTCTGATCAGTCTAAAAAACATACAGCAACAAAGCTAAAATTAGAGCCCAAGTTTCTGCCAAGTTTGGTGTTTGTGGCATTAAAGCCCTGGGACTAGTTAGAGATGAAGTCGGAATTTTTTTCTCAGACAATGGAAGTCTATGAGAAATATTCAACACTTAAAAATTATTTATGGGAAAACTGTAAGTCTGATCAGTCTAAATAGATATAGCAACAAAGGACAAATATTATCCCAGGTCTCTGCCGGGTTTGGTGCTTGTGGCATTAAAGCCCTAGGAGGAGTAGCGTTTGGAAAAATAAGTCTAAGAATAATAATAATAATAATAATAATAATAATAATAATAATAATAATAATAATAAGTTTAAATAGAATAACAATATGTTGGCTCTCCAAGCCAACATAACAACAGCAACATCAAAAATAGAATGTAATAAGCAGTGTAACTTTTCAATTACTTTATAAAAGTAATGTAACTTATTACATTTGATTACTTTTTGTAAATAAGTAAAGTAATTAGACACAAAGTAAGCAGCAAGTTCAAACTAGACAGACATTTAAGGGATACAGGGCAGTCATACCACTTTTATTACACATTTCACAACATAAATAATTAAGCACTAATACTTACAGTACTAGTTTGTTAGTTATCTTATAATCCATTACAGTGTACAAAACTAAATTGCAGCATGTGTTTGTATGAAACAATAGAGCAAGTCCACGATACTACCATGCATTAAGAAATTGTACACATAATATTGAATTGAGTTTTAATATTCTATTAGCTAACCAAACACAAAGCTCCCACCAAGAAAAACTATCAAGCGTATAGCACCTTAAGTTGCCTGGTTGAGTCTGTGTTATTAGCTTTTGTTTATTAACTAGTTGTTACTGGGAAATAACATACCTTGGTATGTCATGACTGACCAATCAGAGTCAAACATTTCACAGAGCTGTGTAATAATTTAACTTAAAGCACAGCCACCACAAATTCAGACTTGACACCTCTTATTTACTTTGAGAACATTCTAAGGTTAAATACAGATTTAAAATCATAACAAGAAATAGTTTAATAGCTATGATACTGGTTTTGAAATTAAATGTTTGCGTTATGACAGGAAAAATTGGCATCAATGCCTTGGAAAAAAAAAAAAAATTCAAGTATATGCATAAACCCAAATAGAAAATAAAACATTTATCAAATAAGCATGTGTCCTATTCTATGTGTTATAAACTTCTGAAACATGGGTCTCATTTTAGAGCAGTCAATGCAGTTTATGAAAGAAGTCAATTAAATCTGTATGTGGGCGTGTGTGTGTGTGTGTGTGTGTAAAAATTCTGATGTAACCCCCTTTGTAATCATTAACATTTTCAAAAGTAAGTAATTTCATTACACACTCATTCATTACGTAATTCCATTACATGTAATTAGTTACTCCCCAACACTGATAATAGCCTAATAATACATTAAATATTTTGGAACATCCACTAGTTTTATGAATATTCCAAAATTCAGATTATAGTTCAACAAATAAACTGTCATTGGACGCTACATCTTCATCATATGAGAACTGTTAGGCCTAATCCCTTACAAAAATTAACCATGGTTTTAACAAACCGTTAAACTACAGTAACCACAAGTTATTGGTTTTGCTACACTAACCATAGTTAAACCATGGTACTAAAGTAAAACTGTGGTCATACAATTATCAGTAATCAATAGGCCAAAAACATAAAAAAAAAAATTGCCATTCAATTTCACTGTATTGTTCACATCACTGAGGCAGATAAAAAGTCCACTAGATAAATGGTAGGAGAATATAAATAAATATTTAATCATATTTAAGCATATTTACAATTACACAAAGTAAATTCATTAACAAAAATCCCAACATAATTTTTTGTTCTATGAATGTTTGGATTTGGATATTCTTTATATTATTTTGCCCTGATAAACTCCTTGACTGAACTGGCAGGGTGTTTTGGGTCATTGTCCTGATGCAATGTGAAGCACTTTCTGATGAGTCTGATGGCATTTTCTTGAACTTTGGTTGCCAAGATGGATTTGTACCCTTCCAAATTCATTCTGCTGCTATCATCATACATTAAGTCTTCATGAAAATTGAGAGGGATTGTTCCAGAAGCAGCCATCAACTCCTGTTGTACAATTGTCCTCTTTTGTGTAAAGAAATAAGTATCCAGACAATTCTCTCCCACTTGGTTTCATTGTCACCATTAAAAACCATAATCTTCCAGGATTCACCCACAAATTAAACTTGGCTCCAACTTCACTTATGAAGAGTTTAATAAATCCTATGTACAAAAAATCCTTTACAATTATATACAATATACTCATTAGAAATATCATACAGAGAGTTTTCACACAATATGTGAGCAACATGCATCCAAGTTTATATATTTATCATATTATATATTATAAAAGTTATTTGTTTTGTTACATTCAGATGCATTAAAAAGTTGCCTTTATATCAAAGACATTATTTCACTCAAAATGTATTACAATCCTGTGCTGTCAGTAAAAAGTCTCAAATTGCAGTGAAAGGTCTGAAGTAGCCCAAAGGGTAAAATATGTACACACCTATCTAAATTTAACATGGTAATATGAATGCAATTATGAATTAATGATTTACTCATAAGAAATGATATCCTCTGCTGAATCATGTCACTGCAAATGCAACCATTGTTCTTATGAGTAAAAGCTGAATTCTTCTTGTGTGTGAAGCAACAGAAAGTTTGCTTTACAAATGTCATATTCAGATGTGTATACACATAAATAATAGAGCATTTTAAGCAGCTCGTGTTAAAATCCAAGTCACTGTAACGTTGCCTGTGTAAACTCCTGTATCCCCAACACACATCAGCGCGTGTTCACTGCGAGTTCATTTTTGTTGATTCTGTTCACTTTCATTTGTCTGTGATCCCATATCCACCATCATTTAAAACCTGTCAGTACAAAATTGAACACATAGTAACAGATGCATTATTTAGGATTACTGCTGACACACATCTGTATTGAAGTTCAAATGACTGATTATTTGATATATTAATCATCACAACTTACTGCAGTGCCTTCAGTTTATACTGTGGATTAACTTTTAAAGCGGAAAGCAGCATCACACCTCCATCTTCTATATAATTCCCAGACAGATCCAGTTCTCTCAGCTGTGAGTTTGATCTCAAAGCTGAATTCAGAGCTGCACAACCTTCATCTGTGATGCCACAATTAAACAACCTGTAGAGAACAATGACACACTCTTCACTCTCAGTTCAGCAGGAACTACTGTACAACCACAACAACATTATAAAACTAAAGTGAACCTGTTATCACTCATGCATGGTAAATAATGGTGCTGTGTAGATTCAAATGCTTGTATTTACCATTTTGTAGAGTTTACCTTTAGTTAACATGATAGGAGATATTTAATCTGGTTTCAACTAGCTTAAAGCTGTAACTGTTGCATGTTGAATTCAAATGGGCTAAGCGCTGATTATCATTTCAAGTGGCAAGTTTGTTAGGGCTGTGTGAGAGACACTGGTCTGGTGTAGTCCAGCTGTTGCGGTGCACGGTTTAATCAGGTATCACTGTTTCATTGGCTTTTGGTGTTTGTTTTTGTCATGCGCTCCAGTAAAGCCACGACAGTTAAAGTACAAAGACATTTTTATCGCGCATATCGCTCATTTTGTAGAGAAATAGCGCAGACACTGGCCAAGGACTGTAGCTGTCCACCCACCTACTGGTGATTTTAGGTTTATATTCAAAGTATATTTTTTCTTTTTTTTCCCCCACAATCATTTTAAATATTACTATAGAATATTTTGTTTTTACACCATCAAATATTACTAACGCATTTGTAACTGTAGATCAACTGCATTAATGTCCTGCATTAAATAGTCTGTATAAATGCATCTAGATGCCACTTCAGATGCAGGTCCTGTGCATTGCAAACAAATTGTGCTGATGCTGATTTCATTTGATTGGTAACAGCCCTATAGTGCTTACTATTTATATTTACTGATTAAATTTAAGAATTTGACAAAATGATGATGATGCATACATTTAATTAGATTAGAAAAAAAAAAAGCCTTATAAAGGTAAAAATGCCCATATAAGGTTAAACTTATTTTAAACTTTAATTTCTGTTTAAAAAGTTAATTTCTGTTACTCCTGCAAACTAACCAATATCAAAGCTGTCCACTGCCTTCCTAAACCTGTCAAGGTACCAGCACAATAACATGCTATCATCCTTTTTTTTGTCTCGTTATCGACAAAATTACAGAAAATATCTAGCTCATTTTTACCATTATAAGGTATTTGTGCAAAAACTTTGGAAAAAATAATGTTTAAAAACCATATATAAGAATAAATCTTCCTTTGAAGTCCCCTTTAAATCTATAATCTGTGGGTTTAATGTTCTATTATTTACTTTTGCTTTGTGTGTTAATTTAAAGCTATAATCTCATACAGACCCTTAAAATAATGTGATTATTTACTCAGGAATAGTGCAAGATCTTACTTCAGTTTCTCCAGTTTGCAGCGAGGATCCTTCAGTCCATCAGAGAGCAACATCAGACCTACATCTCCTACGTTATTCCCAGACAGATCCAGTTCTCTCAGGTGTGAGGATTTTGATCTCAGAGCTGAACTCAGAGCAGCACAACATTCAGTTGTGGTGCCACAATCACTCAACCTGCAGAAAACAATCACAATGTTTACAGTGACAGAAAACCGTTTATGACATGAAAACAGCATCTGAGTGAACATGCACTGTGTCACTCTGCTGGTATTGTAAAATGTCTTCTCCTTCTTGGTTGTAACACAATGTCATCATCATCATGTGCCATCACTTCATTCAAAATTATTGTGCATTTCCAAAATATCACATTTACATTTTCATGCTGAAATACACAGACAGTCACACCTCAGTGTCTCTAGTTCACAGCGACGATCCTTCAGTCCTTCAGAGAGCAGTGTCAGACCTCTATCTCTTAGTTTATTCCCAGACAGATCCAGTTCTCTCAGGTGTGAGTTTGATCTCAGAGCTGAACTCAGAGCAGCACAACCTTCATCTGTGACACCACAATCACTCAACCTGCAGAACACACACTCTTCAATCTCAGTTCAGCATAAACTCTTCAACACAGAGACATTATAGTTCAGCTCATGTCAGTGTTATTATTATTTTGACCCATGTCTATGAGTTAAGATTGTCTGGTTGCATGCCTTGTGTTTTTTCCCCATTGTCTTTCCTTCACTACTCTCAGGCCAAATCACCACCAAATGCAGCTTGTTTGTGAGAGTGTGACTGAGGGGCTGTTTACATGACACCATTTTCCAACTAAAAATGGAAAACTTATGTAATTTGGGGGCCTGCAAAAGCAAACTTTTAAAAAACTTCAAAGTGCAAGTACTATTTTTGTACCTAGTGTAAAAAAACAGATTTATTAAAAGAAATGAAATTAATTATTATTTATTAAAAGAAATGAGCATAAAATATGTAAATTCCAAAAACAATACACACCTGTGCCAAAATGTATTCAGTTACCATTAACACAGGCAAGATGATAAAAAAAAATTAAAAAAAAAAAAAAAAAAAAACTTAAAAAGACAGAAATGTCCATAAGGTCGCACAAGCATTAATGTAAAATATCTGAGTGATCTGAACAACATGATAACAACATTGTTTCAATTGAGATCACTGTATGACCTTACTTCAGTATCTCCAGTTTACAGTGAGGATCCTTCAGTCCATCAGAGATCAGCTTCACACCTGCATCTCCTACATTATTCTTAGACAGATCCAGTTCTCTCAGGTGTGAGGAGTTTGATTTCAGAGCTGAACTCAGAGCAGCACAACCTTCATCTGTGACGCCACACTGACTCAACCTGTAAAGAACAATGACACTTCACTCAGTTCAACAGAAATGACACAAACACAGAGAGACTACAAGATTATAATACTGAATACTAAATCTGTGTCAGTTTAATGTTTTTATTAGGTTTTGATTACTTTTGGTTTATGTTAATGTGTGATCTGAACATTATGATTATAGACCCTTGATATACATAATCTTACTTCATTATCTCCAGTTTACAGTGAGGATCCTTCAGTCCATCAGAGAGCAGCTTTAGACCTGCATCTCCTAGATTATTTTCAGACAGATTCAGTTCTCTCAGGTTTGAAGAGTTTGATCTCAGAGCTGAACTCAGAGAAGCACAAACTTCAACTGCGATGCCACAATTAACCAACCTGCAGAACAACAACACACTCTTTACTCTCTTAGTTCATGACACCAAGATCAATTTAACATTGTGCTTCATCAACATAGTGATTACAGTGGTTGCAACCATAAAATTTAAATGTACACAGAGTCATAGAGCAAAAACAACAGTATTAATACCTTTAAAAATGGTAATGGTAAAATTTACAAAAACGTCAGAAGGTAACTATATATTAGAAGACTGGAGATATTCTTACTAGAGCACAAACATTTACAAACAACCCAAGTGACAGACATTCAAAACCCAATCCTTTAAATTAAACTTAAACTCTAAAAAAAGGTTCACTGTTAATGTGGAAAAGAAGAGACAACCAAGTGTGTCTTTTGTCTAAAGAATAAGGCCAAATTAATACTAACACTGACAACAAAGAATAGATCATCAATGTGCTATAATTTAAACATTTGATGATTACACTCAGTGCTACTTACTCTGCTGATCTGGAGGCTTCAACTACAGGCAAGAGCTTCAGAAGAACTTCATTATATGTTATGGGGTTTTGTTCGTAACTGCTGCTTATGTATTTACTCAAATCAAAATGATCCAGCTGCTCTGAGGTCAACAAAACAAAGACAACAGCTGACCACTGTGTCGAGGACAATCTTGTGCTTGAAAGATCTCCAGATCTGAGATACTTCTGGACTTCATTTACGAGAGACTGATCACCCAGTTCATTTAAACAATGGAACAGATTGATGGATTTCTCTGGTGATTCATTCATTCTCATTCTCATTTTAATGTACTCAATCGTGTTCTCTTTGCTGCACGAGATGTTTCTAACATGTGTCAAAAGGCTTTTCACAAGCATCTGATTAGACTCCAGTGAGAGACCCAGAAGAAATCGGAGGAAAAGGTCCAACTGTCCATTCTTACTCTGTAAAGTCTTGTCCACGGCTCTCTGATGCAGGTCAGATATTGTGTGACATGTGAACTCATGTGCATATTTTGAGCTGAGGCTTTCATTGAGCACATCTCTCTTGTACAGCAGGAATGAAAGCAGCACATATAGAGCTGCGAGATGCTCCTGAATGCTCAGATGAACAAAGCAGAAGACTTTCCCCTGATACAAGCCAAACTCCTTTCTGAAGATCTGAGTGCACAATCCTGAGTAAACTGATGCTTCAGTCTCATCAATGCCACAGTCACTCAGGTCTTCCTCATAGAAGATCAGGTTGCCTTTCACAAGCTGCTGGAAAGCCAGTTTTCCCAGTTTGAGGATCATGTCTTCATCTTTCATGTTATTCTCATAGTCCTTCCCATGTTTGATGTTGGTCTGAATGATCAGGAAGTGTGTGTACATTTCAGTGAGAGTCCTGGGCATCTCTCCACTCTCTGCTTGACTCAACATCTTCTCCAGAACAGTGGCTGAGATCCAGCAGAAAACTGGGATGTGGCACATGATGAAGAGGCTCCTTGATGACTTCAGGTGTGAGATGATCCTGTAGGCCAGACTCTGATCATTGACTTTCTTCCAGAAATATTCCTCCTTCTGTGGCTCATTAAAGCCTCGTACCTCTGTTACTCGATGGACACAGTCAGTGGGGATGAGATCAGCTGCTGCTGGTCTGGAGGTGATCCAGATGAGAGCAGAGGGAAGCAGATTCCCCACAATCAGGTTCGTCAGCAGCACATCTAATGAGGCCGATTCATTTACATCACACAACCTCACATTGCTCTGAAAATCCAGAAACAGTCGACACTCATCCAGACCATCAAAGATGAACAACATTTTATACTCATCACTGAAAACCCTCATTTCTTTGGTCTCAGGGAAAAAAATCCATGAAAGTTCTAAAAGACTGAGTGTTTTGTCCTTCATCAAGTTGATCTCTCTGAAAGGAAGTGGAAATATGATCTGGACGTCCTGATTCTCTTTCCCTTCAGCCCAGTCCAGGATGAACTTCTGCACAGAGACTGTTTTTCCAATGCCAGCGACTCCCTTTGTCAGCACAGTTCTAATGGGTTTGTCTTGTCCAGGTAAAGGTCTGAAGATGTCATTGCATTTGATCTGTGTGTCCTCTGTTGCTGCTCTCCTGGATTGTGTCTCAATCTGTCTCACCTCATGCTCATTATTGATCTCTCCACTCTCACTCTCTGTGATGTAGAGCTCTGTGTAGATCTCATTCAGCAGTGTTGGGTTTCCCTGTGTCGCTGTTCCCTCATACAGACACTCAAACTTCTTCCTCACATTTGATCTGAATGTTTTGAGAACATGTTGAGGGTCATGGCTGTAAGATTGAAATAATGAATTATTAGAAGATCACAATGCATGCATACTTCATGTAGTATTTTTCATGACAACCAGTTACTTTAAACAAACTGGTAATACTTACTTTTGTTTAGGAAGTATGGACTGTTTAGTATGGTGATGTGATTTAATATTAACATATTGTCATAACATTGATATTAGCTTTATTATTCACTTTTAAAAAGGAAAGGAAAGGAGGTAATGTGTGGCTGAGTATGGGTCATTTGTGCTCTACATTTCACCCATCCATGTGCACACACACAGCAGTGAGTAGTGAACAAACACACACACACACACACACACACACACTTTTTCAAGTTTTACAAATACACATTTCAGCATTATCACTAATCTGTGTGTGCATTTTCCTTAAAAACCCATTAAGTTGACTATACCATTTATTATACCATTTATTATAATCGCAATCGCATATCGCAATATTGACCTCAATAGTTGCAATATAAGAATTTTCCCAAAACAAAACGGCCCTAAATAAAATTTATCAATAAATGTTTAGCACATTGTTTACCTATAGCTAAGATCAGTGTGTCCACTACAGTTATGTGGCAGATCTAGTGACCGGTTGCTCTTCAAGGACACACAGCTGGGTTCTGAAGGATTTGATCTGTGCATTAAGGATAAACACAACAACAAAATGTAATACAAACTCTTATATTTTGGATTCACATATCACAGCTGTTAATTAAGATATTTTAATGAATATTTTTTGAAATACTTTGCATACTTCAGGTTCTCTCTTCAATGACGAACAACTCTTTCTTTGTGTTAACACAAAAGATGCAATGATATAAATAATACAGTGCAGCATTTACCTAAATCTAGGATCAGTGTGTCCACTAAAGTTACATGGAAGATCCATCGACCAGTCACTTCTTACAGACACACAGCTGGGTTCAGGTGACTTTGGTCTTTGCTTCAGGACTGAACTGAATCGAAACATGAAGGGAAATTAGAATCAGACACCATGATAATGATGATTGTTGATTAACTGCACATTTCTGTTAAATGAATGAAATAAGGTTAAAGGCAAGTAATTTCCTGGAAAGGAGGAAATCTGTTGTTTTCATAACACCCCAGTCGTATACTTTGAGACATGAAGTTATTTTTATAGTGCCATCCAGGTTCAGTGTGCTTTACCCAAGACAATTTTTTCATGTTTTATGCTAAAACCGTTTCTTTCCACAAGTTTTAGAGTTGAGTGTCCGAGCAAAAATGTCAAAAACTACCCTAACTAGCACATATTAAAACACCACACCACATTATTTACAATCCGTATATACTGTACTTTGTGTCAAAAAATCTGTCAAAATACAGTTTATTTCCAAACGTGCAACAGCAAGCAAACTATTTTTTGAGCACACCTGAATTTGCTGCTTTGTTTGTGTTGTATGTGATTACTGATTTACTCAGCTATAAACATCCTATCTGAAACTGAACAGTGTTTAGGTGTTTACTGTAATGGAAATTTTTAAAATCTACTAATTACATATATTACATATAACACATTGATTATATTAATCATACTTGATTACATTTAAGTCACATATGTTTTCTAATCAATTAACCTTTGAAATATAATCATTAGTTCTTATAAGTAGAATATAATGATTGGGAAATTGTGTAAGAGTGAACTAATTTCTAATAATGGTTGTTGCACTAGGGACGGGCTAGTCTGAAAGTGACTGGACATTAACAAATTGACAAGTGGTACCATGGGGTGATGTGTTCTTAACCATTTCATTGGTTAGAAGAGGGATTTTGCTACTTTGAAATGTATTCTTTTGACTATAAAACTCTGGTCTGTGAGCTCCACCTTTATCTCTTTGCTCACAGCCTGCTGTGTGTAAACCAGATCATTCTTCTCTGCAGAGAATAAAGCAAAACAAAGACAACCTCTCTTTTTGGTTTTTCATTCTCAGTCTTCACAATTATTTTATGGCTTTATTATATTAGAAAATCCACGACATTACTTCCAGTCCATGTTGGTCATCTTTAGTCAAAATAAGCTGCACAGTGGACCAGATATGTGATTGATAATATAAAAATCTGTCTCTGTGAGAACATGGAAGACCAGACCAAACAGTTGGAATTCTGATCCTGCAATCGGCATGTCATACGTACTTTATTTAGAGATGACACAGTACTGTATAAATTAATACCTTCTTTTTGAGGCATTTCAATACATCCAAGAAGAAAATAATCACCTTTAATTTCATCACAGACCTCATGAAGAATCAATAAATGTTAAGCACATTGTGTACCTAGACAAACGATCAGTGTGTCCACTAAAGTTACATGGAAGATCCATCGACCAGTCACTCCTCATGGACACACAACTGGGTTCTGGAGGATTTGGTCTGTGCATTAAAGATGAACACAACAACGAAATGCAATTCACACACTCTTATAATTTGGATTCACATATCACAGGTGTTAATTAAGATGTTTTAATGAATATCTCTTGAAATACATTGCATACTTCAGGTTCTTTTACATCACTAATACCTAACAATTATTTCTTTGTGTTAACACAAAAGATGCAATGACACAAATAATATAGTGCAGCACTTACCTAGACCTAGGATCAGTGTGTCCACTAAAGTTACATGGAAGATCCATCGACCAGTCACTTCTTACAGACACACAGCTGTGTTCTGGAGGATCCGGTCTGTGCATTTAAGACAAACACAACAAGGAAATGTAATTCACATACACTCTTATATTGATGACTTTTGTAATGAACCGAAATAGGTGACTAAAATATTCCATTAGCATGTATTATGCTATTGGACTCTTTACAGCAAATGCACATTCACGTTACTTCTAGATCTTTTAATTAATATCTTCCGAAATGCTTTGCATACAGACACTTTACAGCATCAATAATGAACTATTCTTACTTTGTTTCAGCACAGAGATTCAATAAGATACATGGTTTAAAACAGTGTTTACCTAAACCTAGGATCAGTGTGTCCACTAAAGTTACATGGAAGATCCATCGACCAGTCACTTCTTTCAGACACACAGCTGGGTTCAGGTGACTTTGGTCTTTGCTTCTGGACTGAACTGAAACGAAACATTAAGAGAAATTTACGCAAAAACTAAAAAATATTATTACGCTATAAGTAATTCTTATGAGATCACAAAAGTGGTGACTAAAATGCTACATTTTAAATATGAAGACATCTAAGGTTGTGGTAAAAAAAAAAAAATTTTATACAGTGGGTACGGAAAGTATTCAGACCCCCTTAAAATTTTTACTCTTTGTTATATTGCAGCCATTTGTTAAAGTCATTTAAGTTCATTTTTTTTCCTCATTAGTGTACACACAGCACCCCATATTGACAGAAAAACACAGAATTGTTGACATTTTTGCAGATTTTTTTTTAAAAAGAAAAACTGAAATATCACATGGTCTTAAGTATTCAGACCCTTTGCTGTGACACTCATATATTTAACTCAGGTGCTGTCCATTTCTTCTGATCATCCTTGAGATGGTTCTACACCTTCATTTGAGTCCCGCTGTGTTTGATTATACTGATTGGACATGATTAGGAAGGCCACACACCTGTCTATATAAGACCTTACAGCTCACAGTGCATGTCAGAGCAAATGAAAATCATGAGGTCAAAGGAACTGCCTGAAGAGCTCAGAGACAGAATTGTGGCAAGGCACAGATCTGGCCAAGGTTGCAAAAAAATTTCTGCTGCACTTAAGGTTCCTAAGAGCACAGTGGCCTCCATAATCCTTAAATGGAAGACGTTTGGGATGACCAGAACCCTTCCTAGAGCTGGCCGTCCGGCCAAACTGAGCTATCGGGGGAGAAGAGCCTTGGTGAGAGAGGTAAAGAAGAACCCAAAGATCACTGTGGCTGAGCTCCAGAGATGCAGTCGGGAGATGGGAGAAAGTTGTTGAAATTCAACCATCACTGCAGCCCTCCACCAGTCGGGGCTTTATGGCAGAGTGGCCCGACGGAAGCCTCTCCTCAGTGCAAGACACATGAAAGCCCACCTGAAGGACTCCAAGATGGTGAGAAATAAGATTCTCTGGTCTGATGAGACCAAGATAGAACTTTTTGGCCTTAATTCTAAGCGGTATGTGTGGAGAAAACCAGGCACTGCTCATCACCTGTCCAATACAGTCCCAACAGTGAAGCATGGTGGTGGCAGCATCATGCTGTGGGGGTGTTTTTCAGCTGCAGGGACAGGACGACTGGCTGCAATCGAGGGAAAGATGAATGCGGCCAAGTACAGGGATATCCTGGACGAAAATCTTCTCCAGAGTGCTCAGGACCTCAGACTGGGCCGAAGGTTAACCTTCCAACAAGACAATGACCCTAAGCACACAGCTAAAATAATGAAGGAGTGGCTTCACAACAACTCCGTGACTGTTCTTAAATGGCCCAGCCAGAGCCCTGACTTAAACCCAATTGAGCATCTCTGGAGAGACCTAAAAATGGCTGTCCACCAACATTTACCATCCAATCTGACAGAACTGGAGAGGATCTGCAAGGAGGAATGGCAGAGGATCCCCAAATCCAGGTGTGAAAAACTTGTTGCATCTTTCCCAAAAAGACTCATGGCTGTATTAGATCAAAAGGGTGCTTCTACTAAATACTGAGCAAAGGGTCTGAATACTTAGGACCATGTGATATTTCAGTTTTTCTTTTTTAATAAATCTGCAAAAATGTCAACAATTCTGTGTTTTTCTGTCAATATGGGGTGCTGTGTGTACATTAATGAGGAAAAAAAATTAACTTAAATGATTTTAGCAAATGGCTGCAATATAACAAAGAGTGAAAAATTTAAGGGGGTCTGAATACTTTCCGTACCCACTGTATATATATATATATATATATATATATATATATATATATATATACATATATCACACTGCTTGGTAAAATCAAGTATTAATATTACTTACCTGAATTATGTGCCAACTCTTTTACATGGCATAGTTTTGAGATTAAATGTAAGAGCAAAAGAGGTAAATAACTGCCTTAACTAGCAAACATCATTGCACTGGACCACATTATTGTCAGTATTACTGTAGTTCGAGCCAAAAAAGGTAAAGGCAGTTTTATATTGTGCTGTTAAATCTGTAAGAGACAACCACATCTCTGAATCATTTGACCAGCTCCTGTAAACATGAAGTCAGAAGAAAAACAACTGAATACAAAAAACAGAAGCTATTGTTTTTTCTGTTTGTTTGTTTTTTTTAAAGACGACTGTCACAGTATAACATCGTCTGTAAGTCTTGACATTCTGAATGCACATTCAAACAAATTATATCGACTTTAAACGATACAAATTATGTACAATTTGCAAAACACAATGGTCCTAATTTTTATAAAGTGAGACACATCGCCAGGTAAAAAGACGCAAGATTACAATGTAAGCGACTACATAAACTTTGTTGTTTCGTCACTGTATCTGTAACACTCACCTGTGTGGAAATGCATCTGTGGACACATCTTCATGAAGGTGATCTCCACGTTCCATCAAGAAAATCTAAATCAAAGAAACCCAACACTTCGATACTCGTGTTAAGATGTTTCTGCTTTTACAAAATGGCAGCACATGCCGATGGATTGCCTTTTATACATAGCAACACCTCAGGTGAGAAAGGTATTCATACACAACCCGAGGCTGCAGTTTCAGTACCGCATTTCTAGGATCCGTTTTTTGTAATAGCGTCACCTACCAAATTGGATGATACAGCGGAGGCTGCAGTTTCTCAGACCGGAAACTAACAATAAAATTAATTGTTCTACCTATTAGATTATGTTTTAGTAACGTCTACATCTACTCCAACTCTAAACTTAGCCCTTACTATAATACAAAAACAGTATTATTGTTGTACAGTCTGACAAAAATAACATTAGATTGATGTGCGCATGCCCAGTATCCAGAGCTGTCTCCCTTCTAGCCTTTACCCATTTCCAGGACCCTGGTGTTTTTTTTAATTTTTTTTAATTTTTTTTTTTTTTTTTTGCTTCAAGGTAACATACAAAAAAACAAGTAAACAACAATAAGAAAAATCTTAATAAAATTCCAATTAGTCCAAATAGCAGCATAACATAAATAAACACAATAAACAAACTGAGAGAAAAATAAATACAAAAATAAATAAATATAAAAATAAAACACAATGCAAAGGGCTTAATCACCAAAAAATACCTTTAAAAGATTACATAGTTTAAGGGATTTTTTATGACGCATAAATTTTAAAGATTTGAAGAAGATCATTAAATCTTTCTGAAAAAGTGAGAAAGTGGGGGGGTTATTAAAGAATCTTCATTTATGAATAAAATAATTGGCCAAAATCACAATATTGGTGGTACATGTTTGTACATGTTGATAAAGAAATTGAATCTCAGAAACATTTTTTTCACTTGTGATTTTTTAATTTAAAATGCATCAGAGGTAGTGTGTAATACCTGCTATGAGTCACAATGTTAAATTTAAACAAATGAATTCACACAAAGTATAAATGAAAACTGTATTTCAATCTTTAAACAACTGAAACAGTGGAGTACCTTAAAAGTTTTTGTTTCTTAAAATGTACTGTATATTGATTAGCCCCCTAATTAGCTCATTATCAGGTAAAATAAAGACGGAATCAAATGGTATACCAAACAGAACAGTTACTAATTTCCAAACTCTAAGTCACTAAAATGTCAGAGAACAATATTTACAGAAATGACCCTGGACCACAAAACCAGTCTTTTTCCTGTATAGAGAGAGCAATACCAAAAAACAGAACAATCATGATTTTTACTGCCAAAAATCATTAATTCCAAATGTTCCTAATTTCTACTGTAAATATATATTAATTTTTGATTAGTAATCATTGTTATGAAATATTTATCAGGCAAGAACAATTCACTGCACTCTTGGGTTAACAGAAATGTGACCCTGGACCAAAAAACCAGTCTTAAGTCGCTACATAAATGGAAAGCTTATTTGTAGCAATAGCCAAAAATACATTAATCAAAATTATTGATTTTTATTTTGACCCTTATGAAAAATTTAGGAAATCCAAGTAAAATAATGTTCAAATTCAGTATTATACTAATATTATTTTAAAATACTAAATCAACACTGGCCTGTGTCTCCCTCAATAATGTTGGCGGAAAAAGAAAATACATAAATAGCTTATTTCTCCGTTGTTTCAGCGGCAAATGGGACTATTTTATTGGGTTGGTAATATTATAGCAATTAAAGTTCCTCTATAATGCTCTGCTTCAGAAAGCCGATGTTACATAAAGGAAGAGTACAAGTTCGGAAGGCAATTACCAGTGAAATGATAAAAAGTTAAAACTATTAAATTTGTTTCTAGCTTCTAAGAGAATTCGTGCTCGAGGCTTTTAAATGATTTTAATACATGCACTTATGTTAGATTAGCATGTTAACTGTAAACACCAGAATAAAAGTAACCAAGCATTCTCTCTCTTTTTCTCGAGACAGTTTCACATACCGGCACGTGTGCGACAGCACTGACGTCAATGAAGGATTACACCTTTCTCAGTGACACTCACATGCACTCACACACACTGTACTAATCAGACAACACGACGCACATGAAGGAGAGACGTCATTGGCTGCGAGCGGTTTGGAGGCGGGTTCAACCATCCAATCCGATCGTCTCATTGGTCAGAGCGGTACAGTAGATGACGAGGTCTGAGCGTTAAACTTTTCTGTCCGTTCCGCTCGCTTGACACAGACGGAGACAACAGCCAGGCTGTTTACTACACCGTTTTGCTGCTTCCCCTAAAGCGATTCCTAATATCTAACATGCAAACGATACAAAGACACTAGTTCGCACAGAAAAGGTGAGTATATTTTTGCATAATTACGTCGTTAATATAATTTTCATTTGTTTTCCTAAAGCGCATCAAAGCGGAACCGAATTCCCACCTAGAAATACGATTAACGCGCAACGATTGTGCTTTGTATTTGTGATCCTTCAAGTCGTCACTCTTAACCAAGCATTTATCCTTCAATATATGCTCTTAATCCTTTTTTATGTGCTGTAATTTGAGTGGATGTGTCTGAAATGGGTGTTTTTGCAGTGTGCTCTCGCGCAGCTGTCACTGCGGATGTTCGTGCGCTCGTGCGTCACTTTCGTGTCGTCACGTGACTCATCGTGCTGCAAACTTCAATAATCACTAAAGCATGAGCCACACCAGTTATCGAAATCCTGTGTATGTTGTTATATTTTGAGAAATGTGATAAACGAAGATAGGAAGTATATTCAAATAATATTTACTTTAAAATTACACCGCTTTCTGACCCGCCAGCTTTTGTTTTACTTCACATTATCCTATATTTTGATGACGCCGAGTGTCGTAATATGATCGTTGGTTACGCATCAACAAAACGGCAGTGCGCCTTTGGTCAGTGTGTTTCTGCCAAGATCTAATGATAACAAGCTTAGACATTCCTGTTTATCTTTGAGCAATAATTGCTTACGTAAATGGCATACTCATACTCACTTTGATGGGACTGCCAATTTGCATGTTAATCGCTGCAGTATGCATACTTTTAAAAACAGAATACACAGCCATTGTAGTATTGTTCGGACCAGGGGGTCAAGGTTTGGCTGGTTATCTAAGCAAGAAAAAACAATCACATTATAACGTGACCTTTTCTACCTGACTTGATTAAATATTTTGCAAGCAATATAAACATCCTAATACATTCATTATAGGCTATTGTAGTAGATGTTTTACTTATGGTGACCAGTTTTTAGGATGCTTAGAAGTGTTGCGTGCTAAGGCTGCTGTATAATAGTGGCACATTGTTAGTTAAGAGCCTTTGACTATGGAGGTCAGTAGGCTAATGTTTAAAATACTCTTTTTCCATTGACGTACCAACTGAAGGAAAGACACCATGGGTTGATTAATCAAATGGATTAAGACTAGTTTTATGAAATGCTCTGTTTAAATATGCATACGAGATATTTAAATACACACTAATTTTATGGACTTCCAGAACATAATCTAAACTTTGGATAAACCCAGGTTTGAAATGTTTTGTTTTGTTTACATATTAGAGTTAAGTGTTTTAGAGTTAAAGGCGTATGATATTTGTGACCCTGGACCACAAAACCAGTCATAAGTCTCAATTTTTCAAAACTGAGCTTTATACATCATCTGAAAGCTGAATAAATAAGCTTTCCTTTGATGTATGTTTTTTTAGGATAGGACAGTATTTGGTGGAGATACAGCTATTTCAGTATATGGAACCTGATGGTCCAAAAAAATCAAAATATTTAGAAAATCACCTTTAGATTTTTCCAAATTAAGTTCTTTGCAATGCATATTACTAATCAAAAATTAGTTTTTGATATATTTACAGTAGGAAATATCACAAAATATCTTCATGGAACATGATCTTTACTTAATTTCCTAGTGATTTTTGGCATAAAAGAAAAATCTATAATTTTGACCCATACAATGTATTTTTGGCTATTGCTACAAATATACCCCAGCGACTTAAGACTGGTTTTGTGGTCCAGGGTCACATATGATCAAACCTCTCTATAAATGCAGTCAGAGTATAGATGGGAATTAAATTGTTACGTTTGTATGTATATGCTGCATGAGAAAAAAACTCTGCGTTTAAAGATGCATACTGTAACTGTAATTTACAGACACAAATAAACACACTTAAATGTGTGTTTTGCATGTTTTCTTTTCATTAGTCTAAAAAGGAAGACAAACTATAGAACCAAAACAGCACAAAATTTCAAAACTGACCAATGCGTGAAATAAAAATAGTTTGACCTGTAGTGTCTTGCTCAAAGTAAATAAAATAAACTAGTTTTGTCAAAACAATCTTTAGGTTGTCTTGAGAAAGCCTAGCCTGAAAGGTTGAAGTAAATAAAAACAGTTTTATTAGATAACATGATTAGCATGTTGTTAGCATGCTGTTAGCATGTTTTAGCACATTGTTAGGATGATTGACATCAATAGAATGTGGCTACCATGATTGTTAGAGTGATTAATATGTTGTTAACATGTTTTAGCACGTTATTAGAATGATTAGCATGTTGTTAGCTGATGTTTTTTATTTGCTAGCATGCTGTTAGTGTTTAAGCACATTGTTAGCATGATTACCATGTTAACAATGACTTGTTAACAACATGAGTAGCATGTTTTAGCATGTTGCTGCCATGTTGTACCACATTGTTAACATGATTAGCATTTTTTAATATGACAAGCATGTCATTAACATATTCCTAATGTGTTTTAACACATTGTTAGCATTATTAGCATGATTGCTGTTGTTAATATGCTGATAACGTTATAGCACATTCTTGTTAACGTGATTAGCATGTCATTTTCATGTTGTTAGCATGATTTTTATGTTGCTAGCACGTTTTTAGCATTTTTGCACATTCCTAGCACAATTAGCATGATGCTGTTAATGCTGTTAACATGTTGTTAGCATGGTGCTAGCTTGTTTTAACACATTGTTAACCTTTGTTAGAATGTGGCTAATATGTTGTGAGCATGATTAACATGTTTTAATACATTGTTAGCTTGATTAGCATTTTGATAAACGTTTTTAACATGATTAACATGTCATAATGTGTTAAAACATGCTAAGAACATGGTAATCATGTTAACAATGTGCTATAACGTGTTGACAACATAATTAAGAATTTGTATGACATGTTTTCAACATGTTGATGACATGTTTTACCACAATGTTAACATGTTTTAACATGTCAAGCATATTTGTAATGTTTTAACACATTTGTAATGTTTTAACATGTTGTTAACATGTTAACATAATATGTTGTTAACCTGATTGCTGTTGTTAATATGCTCATAGCATGTTTTAGCACATTCTTAGCATGATTAGCATGTTAGCATATTGCTAATGTTTTAACACACTGTTACCATTTTGGTTACATGATTAGCCTGTTGTTAGGATGTTTCTAGCATGTTTTAGCACATTCTTAACATGCTGTTATCCTGCTGCTAACAACCCAGAACATCTTTGCCAAATATACAAAACTAGTTTATAAAATTGCTTGTCATCTTCTCAGAAGTACTGCGTACCGTTTGACACTTGTGATCTTCATCTCTCGTTCCACAGATGGAGGACGTGGCCGCAGCCCCTGTTCTCCCAGGCCCGTCCCAGCCCACGTTTTCCCGCCCGCCAGGCTCCGAGCGCCGGAACCGCAAGTCTGGCACCGCCAACATCTTCCAGGGGGTAAACCTGAGGCAGCTCAGACGGCTCTTCCAGGCGGCGGGAGACCCGGATGCGGAGCAGAGAGCCCGGATGGTGTGGGGGAACCGGAGAGCGGCGGGCGGAGAGGACGGAGCAGACAGAGAGGAAGAGGACGAGGACGGAGCGATGGCGGAGGTGGAGACGGGTTTGGCCCAGGCACTGGTGGGACTCAGAGTCCGAGCACGGAACCGAAGCGGCCTCAGGGTGGAGTCTCATAAAGACGGCACAGGAACACGATGGGTGCGGGCATTCGGTCATCTCAGGTGAGGCAGAAAGAGAAATCAGTTATTACAAGAGAAAGAGAATTTATTACAAGATGAGAACATAGTATTTGTTAAAACATGCATGTGCCAGTATTGTATTGATACAGTAATGTTTGTTTTAAAGCTCTAAATGGAAGTATTAAACTTCAGTAATAAGGCAGCGCAGTGTTGACTAATCTTTTTTTTTTTTTGTGTGTGTCTAGGTCGCATTATACCCCAAAAAATAAAGATAAACAAAGAGATACATATATTTTGCATAAAACAAATTAAGCTTAAAGACAAACCTCTTTATTCCTTACTTGAAATGCAAAGTCAGTTTTTTTATATCAGTATTTAAAAAAAAACATCTCATTCTTGTTACTTGTAATGCAAAAATTGTTTTTAATATCGGTATTTATGAAAACACCTCATTCTCATTATTTGCAAAGCACAAAATAGTTTTTTATGTTGGTATTTATTAAAAAAAATACATTCTCTTTTCTTGCAATGCAAAAATATATATTTTTATATCAGTATTTATTTAAAAAAAAACAACTCATTCCCATTACTTGCAATGCAAATTTATTTTTATGTCATTATTTATAAAAAACTACTAATTATGATTACTTGCAATGCAAAAATATTTTTATATCCGTTATTAGTAAAAAAAAAACACCTCATTACTTGCAATTAAAAAATAGTTTAGCAGTATTTATATTTAAAAAAACACCTCATTTGTATTATATGCAATGCAAAAATAGTTTTATATATATTCATAAGATACAATCTACCTCATTATAATTACTTGCAATGTAAAAGTAATAATGATACATTATTCATTTTGGTATTTATACAAAATCAAACAAACCTTATTCTCATTACTTGCCGTGAAAAATAATAATTGTACAGTTTATTTTGTTATTTATAAAAAAGTCATTCTCAGTTGTAATGCATAAATTATTATTTAACAGTATTTACATTAAGTATAAATATTGTTGTTGTGGTATTTGTTTACTGCCTAATTGCAATCGATCAAAATTATTATTTAGCAGTATTTTTGTAAATTTATTATTTTTGTTTTTCAGTAATGAGAATCACATTTGAAAATGAAAATTACTCAGATTAATAAATAAAAAAAAAAATTTTAAATAAAAGAATAAGCACTGTGTTTATTTAAAACATTTTTTTACCTTGATTTTGGGGTAAAATGTGACTTTTTGGTTTGTTTGTTTTTAGAATTTACCCTGGTAGATTTTTACTAGTGCAGTTGCACATGACAGCTACACCCGGCCTTTACTTGTGCACTGGGTGTGTGTGTTAATGGAAACATGTTAATCTAAACAAAAATAGGTCATGAGATCAGCCACAAACCTACCACATTAAAGACTCCGAAAACAAACTAGAAAATCAGGCACGGGTCTCACACCCACCCACCCACCCACCCGTGAACATCATCTGTGCATGATACCGTAATTACACAGCATATAATGATCTACATCTAATACATGCATGCATTATTTAATTACCAATCAGAATCAACGAGGGTTCACTGGCACAGACGTCTGAAGTCATAACTGGAGATGAAAGTAACGCAGACAATGAGGATGACGACGCATCTGCTTTGGGAGCCTGTGGAGGGCAGAGCTCTTTCGCGGCTGCATCATGTGACCAAGATGACTTCCTGCCCCCGGAGGAAGAGACTCAGGGGCCTTCGGGCGGCCCCAGATGGAGCTGGAATGCCGTTCAGGAGAAGGACCCGGAGCGATACCTGCACCGGATTCGACACTGATCTTTCCTGAGAGACTCACCGCCACCGTAGATTTACTTGAAGCCATCACCTCAATCAAACGCTAGTCTTAATCGAGCAAAGAGCAACACTACAGCACCTGCAAAGGCCAGGAACGGACATTAACAATAATCCCGCAGGATTACTGTCCTGTGAAACCTTAACACACTGTTTACGGGTTTGTGCCATCCTTATATTCTCATCCCTAATTGCACAACAGCAGTCAAACACTATAATAGGGATAGTTCACCCAGGAATTACAGTTCTGTCTCATTTACTCACCCTCATGTCCTTACAAACCCCAAATGACCTTCATTTTTTGAGAGTTGATGTTCATGCTGCTGTTTTCTATAAAATATGAGTGAACTGAGATATAAAATCACCACAAAATAATTAAAAATACAGCTCATTTTGGGGGGAAACATGTCCAGCTCATATTACATCCCAAAATCAAAAGATAAACAATGACATATTGTTCCTTTTTCATAAAGCAAATGACACCAAAACACATTGTCACAATGATACATGATTTTATATTGGTAAAGTATACTAAAAAGTATACTGTGTTCTGAAGTATACTAAAAAAACAACCTAGTTCTCATTAATTGCATTGCAAAACATAATAATTATACATTTATTTATACTGGTAAAATTACAGTCAAAAGTTTACACACACCTTGCAGAATCTGCAAAATGTTAATTATTTAACCAAATTATGTGGGATCATACAAAATTCATGTTATTTTTTTATTTAGTACTGACCTGAATAATGAGATGTTTAGATATAGTCCAAAAGACAAAATAATAGTTGACCCCATTCAAAAATTTACATACACTTGATTTTTAATACTGTGTTGTTACCTGAATGATCCACAGCTGTGTTTTTTTGATTAGTGATAGTTGTTTATGAGTTCCTTGTTCCAGTAAAACTGCCTGCTGTTCTTCTGAAAAACCTTCAGGTTCCACAAATTCTTCGGTTTTTCAGCATTTTTGTGTATTTGAACTCTTTCCAACAATAGCTGTATGATTTCGAAATGTATCTTTTCACACTGAGGACAACTGAGGGACTCATATGCAACTATTACAGAAGGTTCAAACGCTCACTGATGCTCCAGAAGGAAACACAATGCATTAAGAGCCAGGGGGTGAAAACTTTTTGAATTTGAAGATCAGGATAATTTTAACCTATTTTGTGTTCTGGGAAACATGTAAGTATCTCCTGTAGCTTCTACAGGGCAGTACTAAATGAAAAACAATATGATATTTAGGTAAAATAAGAAAAATGTACACATCTTCATTCTTTTCAAAAGTTTTCACCCCCGACTCTTAATGCATCGTGTTTCCTTCTGGAGCATCAGTGAGCATTTGAACCTTCTGTAATAGCTGCATATAACAACAACAACAAAAAAAACACAGCTGTGGATTATTCAGATAACAACACCGTATTAAGAATCAAGTGTATATAAACTTCTGAACGGGGTCATTTTTATAAATGAAACTTATTTTCTCATGTGGACTCTATGTAAATGTCTTTTATGTGAAATATCTTATTCTGGTCAGTAAAAAATAACATGCATTTTGTATGATCCCTCTTATTTTGGTAAAATAATTAACATTTTGTAGATTCTCCAAGGTGTATGTAAATGTTTGACTTTAACTGTATTTATACATAATGGTGGTATTTGTTTGCTGCCTCTGTGCTGATAAAATTGTATTACAGTATTTTTTTTTACTATAATACAGTAAAAAAAAAAATCACTCCTGAGAATGATAAAAAATATTGGGAAAAATAATTTTAAAAAATCCTTTTGATTTCAAGGTGAAAAGTGACTTGATTTTGGTGGATTCACTCTAGTAGATGTACTTGAGTGAACTGAGGTAATTGTACTTGGAAAAATTACATAAAATGACCACCAAACATAAGATTATGCATAATATACCAAGTAATATAGACTATTTTAAGCTGCTTTTTTGGGCACATTCACTGTAATTATTTTACACTGAAAAGAAAAAACATACAGTTCTGGAACATGTGGTGAGCAATGACAAAACTTTAGTTTTTTGGGTGATCGGTTCCTTTAAATGCAGTGATTTAAGTCTCATTGAAGCTTCCAGAGCCCCATCAGCTTTTATTTTTCTTCTGTTTATATGAATGTATACGGGGCAGAAGAGTGCTGGGTTTCTGTTATTTAATAATATATGCTTGTATTTTGTTTCAAAACACTAGTAGTTCTCCTTTTAAGGGAGCGTTTTGCCTTCCAGTGGTGTTGAATGGTTAGTATCTGAAAATATAGAAGGATGTATTAGCGTTTACTGCAACACTGCAGTTCTCATAAATATCATTAGTGTTGTTTTAGATACGAATAGTCTGTGGTAATATGTAAATGTAGAAGTATGCTGGACACTATTAGTGCTAAGTATTTAATTCTGTCTTCTTCTGTCGCTCAGACAGACATTTAGAAGCAATACGGATGAAAACATGTAGCCGAAATCAGTATACACTACTACAGAAGAACAAGAGTTATTTTTCTCCTCGTCATTAAGCTGGAACTTTCCAATTAAACTGTTTTTGAAATAAAACTCAGGTCTGTTCTTTTATTGAGTATCGCACGGTTATAGTTTTAGCATCTCTCATTAAATACAGTACATACAAATTATATACAGTCCATTGTCACGTTTTAAGGTCAGTTTTGTTGACACGTGTGTACATTGTTAAAAAAAAATTACAATATCTTAAATTTTCAAATGAAATCAAACGACGAACAAAAAAGGAAAAGAATGATGTCACTGCAGGAATGGAACATTCCAGTGTTTCTGCACGTGCTCAGTCGACTCCGCCTCCAGGTTATGAACGCCAGTGAGCGTAAAAAAGTAGAAAAATATAATGCTAATGAAAAAAAAAGCAGGCGAGAGTGTGACTTTTCAATGAGAACGAAACAAGCGAGGCAAGAAAACCCTGACCAGAAAACGTTTATGAATGATATAGTCGAGCAGCGCGCCGCACATCGAGGTCCAGTGCCGTCAAGCATCGAGGTTTAACTACAGCAGAAAGTTTTTCCTTCGTCATCTTGCTGACATGCAGGTCATTCTGAACGCGGCTTTGAGTGTTCATACAGTGTAACAGTCAACAAGGCAATGCTCTCCTTCACAATTATGTGTTTGTCATCAGTTACTCTCGTTTGTTCCCAAAGTCCCAATGCAAAACCGCAACTAAAATAGGCTGTACGCAGGCATGTGAGCCCACATCACCACCAGGTGAAGAAGGGTCTTCTGCTCTGGAAGCTCTGCGTGTAAGATTCGCTGTTGGCTCGCTGCGGCGCTCGCGCAGTCTCCACAATCACCGGCGGCATCTGCACCAGCTGCAGCGGCGTCTTACCGTCCCTCAGCGCCTGACTCAGGTTTAGGATCTGGAGGAATGTAGAACAAGAAAGATAAATCGATAATTTTGACCCATACAATGTATTGTTGGCTATTGCTTCAAATATACCTGTGTGACTTACGACTGGTTTTGTGGTGCCGGGCCACATATTATAATGCAAATTAGTGCTTTTTGTATCTTTTAACACAATTATAATCTATTTACTAATGACTCACCTGACCCCTCATTACTGAGACCTGCTTCTTGAACTGTCCTCTGTCGAAACCCGGGTCTTTCTGTCAGTGTTAATGTAAATATATAGTCAATACCAAGCATTTATTTCATGGTATAGAAGTCAAACATACTGGTGAATATCAAAGTGATCTCTGTGACTCACCTTAAAAAGCTCATATAGATCTTCCTCAAGGTCTTTAATGAAGTTCGGGTCGGATAATTTGGGCAGAACTGATTCTTTGATCTCTTGGGAAAACGCAACTTTTGCTTGCGGCAGCCAAGCCCAGTAAAACGGATCTATAGGACATACATTCAACAAAAAAAGTTAACTTACTGAACCAAAAAAAGTGCATTAAATGAAAAAAAAGAACACCTGAAAGGGTTAGTTGAACGAAAAATGAAAATTCTGTCATTAATTACTCACCCTCATGTCGTTCCAAACCTGTATGACTTTCGTTCATCTTCAGAACACAAATTAAAATATTCTTTCATGAAATCTGAGAGCTTTCTGACCATGCATAGATAGAAAGGGTACTACCATGGTCAAGGCCCAGAAAGGAAATAAGCACATTGTTAAAATAGTCCATCAGTGGTTCAACCACAATTTTATGAAGCTGCGAGAATACTTTTTGTGCGCAAAGAAAACCAAAATAACTTTATTCACTATTTTAACAATGTCCTCGCTACTTTTCTGTGCCTTAAATGTGGTAGTATCCATGATATCTATGGAGGGTCAGAAAGCTTTTGGATTTCATCAAAAATATCTTAATTTGTGTTTCGAAGATGAACGAAAGTCTTACGGGTTTGAAACGACATGAGGGTGAGTGATTAACAACAGAATTTTGATTTTTGGGCGAACTATATCTTTAATATAAATGGTTTAAATGATGAAGTTTGTAGTTTAAAAATGATCAAGAACATTGTAATGTAATTGGCCAGTAGTTGGTCATGTGTTTGTGAGGTGGATGATGATTGGCTTACAGGCTCTCCACGAATCCGGGTGTTTGAGAGGGAAGGCCAGACCGTTGTCAATGGCTGCTAGTTTAATGATAGGATCCTTCACTACCACCCAATCACTGTCCTGCATGAGAAAAACATTCGATAAACACAAACACCAACATAAAAACACAAAAATTGGACAGAAAGTCCCCCAAAAATGCATCTGCTCACTCACCCTGTTGCTTGATGTATCCATCGGACAGTCATATTTGATGAGCCAATTGTCGTTTCCTCGATCTAGAGACCCATACAACAAATAATATTTGTTAAAATAAAGACATGTCACCCAAGACCACAAAACCAGTCATAAGTGTAGAACTGAGATTTATACATCATCTGAAAGCTGAATACATAAGCTTTCCATTGATGTATGATGATTTGTTAGAATAGGACAATATTTGTCCAAGATCCGTTTGAAATCTAGAATCTGAGAATTTGTGCAACCAAAAAAAAAAAAAAGGAGAAATGTCTTTAAAGTTGACTCTAAAGTTCTTAGCAATGCATATTACTAATCAAAAATTAAGTTTTGATATATTTACGGAAATTTACGGAAAAAAAATTACGGAAATCTTTACTTAATATTCTAATGATTTTTGGCATGAAAGAAAAATAGATAATTTTGACCCATGCAATGTGTTTTTGCCAATTGCTACAAATATACCTGCGCTACTTAAGCCTGGTTTTGTGGTCCAGGGTCACATAAATAGTTCAAATGTGTTTTCGGTAATTTTGTTTGACCTTAATTCTGATGGTTTCTGTGGTTACCTGTGTTTCTGATGATGTAATCCAGCACTACCAGTCTCTCAAACTGTAGCTGAAGTTGGCGATTAGTGTTTTCTGGTAAAGGCTCCGCCTCGAACCGCCGCAGCCAGAAATCGGCATCTTTATACCCCTCTACGAAGAGCTGGAATGAGCCCACCTACAACAGCCACCAGAAATGAGTTTATAAACCTACAACAGCCAATAAATGTTTATAAACATGCAAAGCCAACTACTTTTTTTTTAGCAGCTTTCATTTAGGAATTTATCACATTACAAACCTTGATTTGAACCAAAAATAGTGTTTGTAAAGATACAAGAATTTTTTATTAGTAAATAAAGAGATCAAATTAGCATGATAGTAAAATGCAAAACTTGGATTGCTTATGAGTAAATAAAAAAAAAGTTAATATGTGACCCTGGACCACAAAACCACTCATAAGTCATATTTGTAGCAATAGCCAACAATATATTGTATGGGTCAAAATGATCGATTTTTCTTTTATGCCAAAACTTAATGTTTGATTAGTAATATGCATTGTTAATAACTTCATTTGGACAACTTTAAAGGCGATTTTCTTAATATTTAGGTTGTAATATTTGTACCCTCAGATTCCAGATTTTAAACAGTTGTATCTATACTATCTAGCTGTATTTATTCAGCTTTCAGCTGATGTATTAATCTCAATTTAAAAAATTTGACCTTATGACTGGTTTTGCGGTCCAGGGTCACATATTATCGTTCAACAACGTCAGAGCTCATGGCAGTTCTATCTAGAAATGTTTATTCAGTATTGCTAAAATTAAAGTTTCTCCAAGGATTAATAAGAAATTAATAGGTTTTTACCTATTATTATATTAAATAATATTATATATTATATTATTATAGGTTATTATAATTAACTAAAACAAACATCATTTAAAAACTTTTTTTTTTTTTTTAAATGTTAAATTTAAATTTTTTTAGAATTAAATTTAAATGTATTTAAATTCTAATTTAAATAAAATGGAAAACTATTCAGATAAAAACAAATCTCAACAATACTAAAATAACACACTATAAACATCTAAAAAAGTGAGTAATAACATCTATAACGTCTTTTCTTTCTCCAGACATATAGGTGGCGCTCTCATAAACCTTACCTTGGGTGGCAGGCCAATCCGGTGAAAACGTTGGCCCACCTTGGGCACCTTTTCTAGCGCTAACCTCTTTCCTCGAGACTTTACTCGGTCGATGGCGCTGTAATTAAACGTCTCGCTTGCTAAATACACCACCTGAGAGAAAGAGAGCACAGAGAACCCTTTATATAAGACATGTCTGTCTTTTCTCTCAACAGTCAGCAACAGTGATGGTGTGGGAGTATGAGTTAACCGTTGTGTTTAGATGTGCGGTTGACTAGTTTGTTTTCATGCGTGTCAGCAACAGGAAATGAAAGAGGTTGACTAACAAACACTAAAACCATTACAACTACAGCCCTACTTTCTCACGTCCTCATTCACCTCGCTTTTGGTTTCGGCAAAGATGCATAAATGTGGGTGTTGTTCTCATACCTTGGTGCGCGGCACTATGTTGAGCTCTAGTTTCTGGTCCACCAAACTGGCGCCGGCCTCTGACAAGTAGCCCTGGTTCAGGACCAGACAGTCCCGGCCGAAACAGCACGGACAGCAGAGCTTCTGCAACCATTTGGTCCATTTGGGGTTCAGCTGGCCGTACGGCTCCTCGTTCTTTGGTTTGAAGACGCCGATGATCTTCTGTTGGAGACGAGACAGGACATTTCAGGTCAGGTTTCATGAAGTGACATGCAGGCGATCGTACTTCTAGAGCGCCACAGTCTGGTCAAACAGAGATTTCACATGTTACTTTTTAACATGACAGTTTATATTGTGGGCAAATTCTTTCAATGCTACCATACATTTTACATCTTGTATATTGGACTAAAATCACATTTCTAAGCAGGGTTATTTTAGTTAACTAAAACGAAATGTGTCATTTTTTTAAGGTTAAACACGTTTAATATGCTGCAACCTACCAATCAAAAGATTATTTGATTAAAGAAATTAATACTCTTCAGCAAGGATGCATTAAATTAATCAAAAGTGATAGTACAGACATTTATATTACAAAAGACATCTATTTTAAATAAATTCTGTTCTTGTGAACAGAATCAAAGAATGTGTCATTATCCACAAACATATGAACGGTTTTCAGCAGATAATAATCAGAAATGTAGGGCTGTCAAACGATTAATCGGGATCAATTGAATACAAAATAAAAGTTTGAGTTTGCTTAATATATATGTGACCCTGGACCATAAAACCAGTCTTAAGTAGCACGGGTATATTTGTAGCAATAGCCAAAAATGCATTGTATGGGTCAAAATTATTGATTTTTTTTTTTACGCCAAAATCATTAGGATATTAAGTAAAGATCATGGTCTATGAAGACATTTTTGTAAATTCCCTACTGTAAATATATCATGATTAGTAATATGCATTGCTAAGAACTTAATTTGGACAACTTTAAAGGTGATTTTCTCAATATTTTGATTCTTTTGCACCCTCAGATTCAAATATTGTCCTATCTTAACAAACCATACATCAATGGAAATCTTATTTATTCAGCTTTTAGATAACATATGAATTTCAGTTTCAAAAAAATTTACCCTTATGACTGGTTTTGTGGTCCAGGGTCACACGTGTGTGTACCGTGTAATTATTATGTATTTATAAATACAAACACATTTTTGTATATATTTAAGAAATATTAAAAAATATATGTATTTATTTATTTTTTTAAATAATTTATATTATATATATATAAATAAAATTATTTTGTAAATAACCTATTTTTCTTAAATATATACATTCATTTGTATTTACATATACATAATAATTATGCACAGTACACACATACATATACTGAGCAAACTTTTATTTTGTATGCGATTAATTGTGATGAATAGTTTGACAGCCTTACAGAAATATTTGTAGAGCTGCAAATCAGCATATTAGAATAATTTCTGAAGATCATGTGACACTGAAGACTGGAGACTAATGATGCTGAAAATTCAGCTTTGATCACAGAAATAAGTTACATTTTACGATATATTACAAGAGAAAATTGTTATTTTAAATTGTAATAATATTTCACAATTTTACAGATTTTACTGTATTTTAATCAAATAAATGTAGCTTTAGTGAGCATAATTGTCTTTCAAAAACATAAAAAAAAAAGAAGTTACCAACCCCAAACTGTTGAAGGGAAGTATATGTTCACATGCCTCAAAATTGCAGATTTAACAAAGACTTCATCTGGCCTCCGTGACTCAACTGTGATTTAATTTGATGTGAATGAGAAACCGGCCCACCACACCACCTGACCATACATGTGGTCATGTGCTTTATGACTCATGTGAGTTGCCTCACTAGTGAGCAGATGAAGCTTGCCGCATGTTCACTGCCGTGAGGACCAACACCAGCCCTGCACCTCTCATTAGGAACATCTCAGAAGAAAACAAAACACCAAACTGATACCACATCAACTCGTAGTTCTGCCCACTACAGACTGGAGTACGTAGCAGAATTCAGTCAACTCTGATATGACTAACTTGGTTAATCATCCTGACTAATAATCATGTCCTAAATGACTGTGGCCAGAAGCACACTTGTGTCAAATGTACAAGAATAAAAAAAAATGGGCGTTTACAGATAGAAAGCTTTGTTTGTCATTTCCAAATTAAACACTCAAAACTTTTAACTACAGATTAAACTAGTACAGAATACCATGATTTGAGCAAGGAGTAACAACACTGGGAACTCCCACAGAAAACACGTAGTAAATCTCAGTTCCTCTTGATCTTGATGTAGTAAAACTGGAAGAGTCTGTTCGATCTTTTCAATACAGATTATTATCAGTCATTATACATTCCTTTCACGCATTCACTCAGATGTGCTGAACAGGCAAAACAAAACAATCAGTCACTCTCTGATAAATATAATCAATATAACTCATTTTAACCTTTGAGTTCTTTCTGCATCTAGCATTTTAAAGACAGTCAAACAGCAAACCAGGTCAAAAGTTGAGAGTTCTGACATTTTGCAATTCTATGGCTGAATGAGAGCACTTCACACTTCACAGAAGTCATACTGCAGAATTAGGCTGCTTAACGCATGTGACAGGCCTTAAACCATGTCAAACCATAATGGTAATTCCACGGTTTCATTTAAAGAAGAGAGGAACTGAGTTTGTACTGATGAACGACCACTGTTACTAAATAACCCTGAACGGTTCTGTATTCTCATAAAGAGAAAGTGTCAAAGTCTTTTGTTTAATGATCAATGATAATTGGGCTCAAAACGAAAGTAGCTGTTCATCTAGTTAACAAACATTGCAAGAGTGATGAAAAAGGCTGTCTCGATGGGATTGAACTGGATTCTAGGGTTCAGATATGCAGCTGATCAGACTCCAAAACACACAAAGTATCATGTCAAATCCAGCGCAAGCCTTTTAGAATAGAAGTAAAGACACCAAAGATGGGTGTTTCTTCAACTATAGACACTTCTGAAAGTAAATCCTCTTAAAATACACTTGTCTCTACTGTCCTTTGTGTTCAAAACAATAGTGGATTCTAGTGTTGTTATTGTTAACTAAAACTAAAGTGATTAAAAATCTTTTATTTTTAACTTAAATAAGTTAAATAGTAGATGATACAAAAATAAGCACAAAAATTCTTAATATAAATATTAAATATATTAAAAATATTAATGAAAATTATAAAATAAAATATTGTCAATTATAATAATATTTTATTTAAAAAATATTTATCTAAAATAATATTGGTGGATGTGCATGCATCGCAGGAGAAATCTGTCATAATTTATTAACACTCTTTGCATTTAGAAAGTCCCAGCTTCACTGGCACTGATGCACAATAATAATTTAAAAAAAACATTCAGTTCATGTAATATTTACCTTGACTGTCTTTGTTTGATTCACACATTTAGCTGATGCATCACTGATGCTGTTGTCATCACAGTAAACAAGTACACTGAACATAATGGTAACACTATACAATAAGATCCCATTAGTTACTACTTTAACTAACACTAACAATGATCAATACATTTGTTACAGTATTTTATAAGTGAAAAAATAGCACTGATCATTATTAGTTCATTTTAGCTCAGGTCCTTTAAATAATATATTAAATTGATTTGAATAATGCATTAGTAAATGTTGAAATTAATATTAACTGAGATTAATAAATGCTTCATGTTAACTAATGTCATTGACTAATGTTTACAAATGGAACCATGCTGTAAAGTTGCCAAAATAATAACTCATTTCTAATTAAGCCAAACACTGACTTTTATGAGAGCTGTTACCTTGTATTAAGGTCTTATATAAAAGATGTAGTGCGTATATGCTGGGTAATTGTGCATGTACTGATATGAGCTCTATCACTGTATGATAATGCAGTGTCATTTCACTAAAGAGATTTTCAATGAGAAAGTGCTGGTAAGCTTTTTGTGTATTGATCAAACAGCTAGTGGGCTGCCTACCTAGGCACTGTAATGCCTAAGAATGCTATCTAGATTTTGAACAACGGGCCTGATAAGGCTGCTGTCTTGTGCAATGACACAGCAATGTGTCAAGTGACTCTAAAGGAGATATTTACCTTGATTTAACCTGTTTTTCTTCACCCATTCATTTTTAAAAGTTAATGATTGCACATTTGGGTTTGGAACAAGGGTGCAATAAGAATGCACAATAATTAACCAAAAAGATGTTCTAAAAAAATCTGTTTCACTTTCACGTTCATATTATAAAAACACATAAAAGTGTCTGTAGATGAAGAAACGCACACAACTGTCCTGACAAGCTCAACTTAAACTGTACAAAATCAGATTTCTGGTCTGCATGACTCAAGGCCTGACCTGATGACACAGCTGTTACTCTAATTCCTCAAAAATATACAACATTTACAGCTATATGTGAGGCTATGTATGCACAGAAAACAGATTAGACGAGCTTATGTAACGGGTCACACATCAAGATATGATGAACTCTCACCCCTCCTGAATCTTTGACGAAGTAGCTGCCGCTGGAGCCCTGATAGATGCGCTCCGGGTAGATGCCATCCTCGATGGCCCGCTCTGCCTTCCGGATAATCTCTCTGAACTCCGGATCCTCCGGGAACTCGTTCCTGTGCGGGTCCCGGGGAGACGCGCCTCGATCTCGGTCTAGAAGCGGCTGTCTTTCGCGGCTGCGTCCGGGACTCCCAGCCGGCAGACGCACCACGGAGCCCGGCGTCCCTCCAAATCCGCCCCGGGGACTGGTCGGCTCGGCGGGACCGTAGCTGAAATCGTTGGAATCGCGAAGCGGAGAGACTAGCGGGCTCGTTTCGTCCATGGCGGTGAAGGGAGAGAGGAGGACAGAAGGGGGAAAGGGGGATTTACACGGGACAAGCGCTTGTTTGTTGTCGTAATGAAATGATGCGGTTCCTTACAGCAGATCGCCAACAAACAAGTCACATGACAGCCAGCTTCCGGAAAGAGGCGGGGCTAATACGTCATCGAGATGCCAATGGCCAATCAGCTCTTCAGAACGCGCTTGTTTTTTCATATATACACGCTGATTGGTCAGAATTATACCTCCTATGTCGAACATGTGATTAAGCACAACATCACTTAAATTAATGCAGACAGCAAGAAAAAGCCAAAATTTTAATTCAATTGTATTTTTTTATATTATATTATGGCTAAGGAAACATGAAAAAAATGTAAAATATGATGCTATTAAATTATACAGCTGCTCTAATATTGCATCTTTTACACTCAACCAGGTTTATGTTACTATATCATAATTAAGTTGGCTTGAGAAAGCCAAATTCTGAGCCAAATTTCAGTTTCTACCTCCTCCTAGAGCTTTCAAGCTAGAACCACCAAACTCGGCCCAGACCTTCAGACTGGTCTGACTCGGTGTGCTCTGTCTTTTCTAACTGATCCGGCTTACGGTTTTCATAAACCAGACTTTCAAAACCACCAAAAACCCCATAGACTTACACTGACGGAATGTTCAAATGAGCCAACGCTATTCAAACTCCAACTGACAAAATTCAAATCTAAACTCCCAGAATCCCTTGAGCCTCAATCAAGCTTCCCTTCTATGTACTATTTCTAATCCATTTAGACTCATTTAAGCTTCCACTCGAATATTTCTAATCTATCTATCTAAATCATGCTAGCAACGTGCTAGTAATTTGCTAATCATGCTAACAACATGCTAGTAACATGCTAATCATGTTAGAAACATGCTAACAAAATTCTAGTAACATGCTAAGCATGCTAACAACATGCTAGTTACATGCTAATCATGATAGAAACATGCTAGCAATGTGCTAGTAACATGCTAATCATGCTAACAACATGCTAATTATGTTAGAAACATGGTAACAAAATGTTAGTAACATGCTAATCATGTTAGAAACATGCTAACAACATGCTAATCAGCTTGCAGCATGCTAGTAACTTGCTAATCATGTTAGCAACATGCTAATCATGCTAATAACATGTTAATCATGATAGAAAAATGCTACCATGTGCTAGTAATATGCTAATCATGCTAACACCATGCTAGTAATTTGGTAATCATGCTAGCAACGTGCTAGTTACATGCTAATCATACTAGAAACATGCTAACATGCTAGTAACGTGCTAATCATGTTAGCAACGTGCTAGTTACATGCTAATCATACTAGAAACATGCTAACAACATGTTAGTAACTTGCTAATCATGTTAGAAACATGCTAGCAACATGCTAGTAACATGTTAATCATGCTAACATCATGCTAATAACTTGCTAATCATGCCAGAAACATGTTAGCAACTTGTTAATCATGCCAGAAACATGCTAGCGACATGCTAATCATGCTAGAAACATGCTAGCAACTTTGCTAATCATGCTAGAAACATGTTAACAATAAGCTAGTGCCATGTTAGAAACATGCTAGTAACATGCTAATCATGTGCGAAACGAGCTATCAACATGCTAATCAGGCTAATCATGCTAACAACATTCTAGTAACTTGCAAATTATGATAACAACATGCTAATCATGCTAACAACATTGTAATCAGCCTATAAAAATACAAGCAATAAGCTAATCATGCGAAAACATGTTAACAACATGTTAAATCATGTAAGCAATGTGTTAAATCATGCTAGCTGCTTCCGTACTGTTACAACTGCTTCAAACTGTAAGGCTAGGCTTTCTCAAGCCAACTTAAAGTTTGTTCTCAAACTTTACTCATCTAGTTATATCATAATGTGCTTTATATAACTGACTGAAATATGTTTTGGAATACAGTATAGTATTCCAAATGTTTTTCCCGGTCCGATTAGTACAACCCAAAACATGACAATGGCAGTAATAACATTTTCAGCAGTAATAATAAGCAAAATATATGAGTTTGGTTTGGTTCAGTGGCATTGTTTACGTTCTGTGCCGCCAATATGGCCGACTGATGACGTGTCGTGAAAACGCTCTACCTCTTAACCATTAAACACTCTGTTTTTACGATTGTCCATCTATTCAGCTAAATATTTTTTGTGTTTCATGAAAGAAGATGTGATACAAAATTAAAACATCATGGGTGTGAATACACGACAGATTTTCAATTTTGGGGTGAACTGTTCCTTTAAGAATTGTCGTCTGTTCCACAAAATAAGTCATTTTCTGTCAGTCACATAAGTAAACGTGACATGTACATGTACAGCTTCAACTTTCTGAAGCAATTATCTAAACTGCAGTCATTAGGGAAGTGTTCGCCGTGTGTTCCTGTGCTGGAGGATGATTACTGTGATGACAAAGCGACAAAGCAGCATCGCGGGCGGGGACGCGACGCGCACCGCAGATCACATGAAGCTTGTTGTAGCAACACGAGTTTCCAAGGGGAGGAGATGCGGAGATTGTCAGTGGAGACACGATGAGACATTCACATCATGGTGCACAGCTCATTTCATATTTGACTTGACATTTCAGTCCAGCAATAGAGTGTACCGGTTAGTTTGCAGAGCAGAGAAGCTCAATGGCTGGTGATGTGGTGGAGACAGACTGTGATCTGACAAAAGAAGACCTTTCCCCGGTCAATGAACTCTCCTTCAGCCTGCAGAACCTGCAGTGTCAGGATGGGTGAGAAACTTGATTGATTGTTAGAGTGTGTGGTTTTATGTTATTGAGATAAAATGACAATATTAGAAATAATTTATTGTCCAGGGTGTATGTGTTTGTATATTTCTAAATTATTTCAAAAATCTTTCGAATTTATACTGATATATGTGTGAACATTTACTATAGTTATTCATTATTAATCATATTTTCATATTAATCAATAATCTAGAAAACAAACATAAAGGAAATGTAAAACATGTTGTAATACAGATGCATTTGTCATATAAGTGTAGCCTAAATAATATTTAAAGTGATCACTGAAGTGGATTCGTACAAACTGTTAGTGGTCAATTTTGAATCCATGTATTTTATGTATTTACTTTATTATTTGCCTTTTTAATGGGTCCTATATACTGAACATTCTGGAAATGCTTTTTACTAACTGAGTCAAATCTGGTCATTTTTGGGGGATTATAACTAATAGTTTTATGCTATAACTTTTGCACATTTTCTTTAAGTCTGAGTCCAAAGAGCTCGCCCCCCTGGGGAAAGCTTGTTTTGACGCCTGAATGCATCAGCCCACCGCTCAACACCCTCTCCAGGGAGAGAGAGACGCCGACAGGTCCGGACAAGAGCTTCTCACACACACACACACACACACACATATGCTGCTTAATTAACTCTCCTCTAAGGACATTTCAAACTGAAGCTGTTACAGCTCCTTGTGTTTGCACATTTAGATTAGTTTTATCTTATGTTTGAAGACTCTGTTTGATCAATTGTTTTTGAATCCTGTAGTCACCTCTCTTCAAATGTTTCTGCTTACGATCCAGGGTGGAAAGCTTTGAAAAACACACATTTGCATGCAGATATTCTTTATATATTCATTAATTCTAAGAATGAATATCTGACATACCAACAGAAAATAACTTGATAAAATTTTATCATTAACTGTTTAAAACTGTTCAAAACTTCCAATGCAATTTACTGTGAATTTTATCTTAGTCTCTGCAGTAAGAAGACGACGAGCAAGGTAAAATAAATGTGCATGACCTCATATTAATAATGCATTGCTTTAATAATGTGCAATGATCACAGCAGTGTTATTTTAGTTTTGAGATGCACTACCAGTCAGAAGTTTTTTAACAGTAAAATTTGTTTTTTAAAGAAGTCTGTTCTGCTCACCAAGCCTGCATTTATATGATCCAAAGAACAGCAAAAAAAAAGTTAAATATTTTTACGATTTAAAATAACTGTTTTCTATTTTAATATATTTTAAAATGTAATTTATTCCTGTGATTTCATAGCAGAATTTTAGCAACATTACTCCAGTCACATGATCCTTCAGAAATCATTGTAATCTTCTGTTTTGCTGCTCAAAAACATTTATTATTATTATTATGTTCAAAACAGCTGAGTAGAATTTTTTCAGTTTTTTTTTTTTTTAAAGAAAAAAAAGTTCAGAAGAACAGCATTTATCTGAAATAAAAACTTTTGTAGCATTATAAATGTATGCATACTCACTCCAAGCTTTTGAACTTTATTGTGTATAATGTTACAAAAGCTTTTTATTTTGGGTAAATGCTTATTCATCAAAGATCCAAAGTTTACTATCATAGTTTTATCACTACTTTTAATTAGTTTTTATTTTTTATATTTTATTTTCATTTTAATTTTAGTTAAAGTTTTTGTGATTTCTTTCTTTTTCTTCTTCTTTTGGTCATTTTTATTAGTTATATCTATATATTTCTAAATTAATTTAAGATGAAATTTGATTGCTGAAATTAAACAACTTTAAGATTTTATTTTATTTTTATTTCAGTTTTTTAATGACCTGTAATAAACCTGCATCACAATTATTAGAAAACAAGCCATCATGCCTCTTTTTGTCTCAGCAGAAGTCTGTCTCCTGACTCCTCTTCAAACACGGTAGGAAAAGTAGATAAAAGGGAATATATAGCCAGTGATATTCATTTCGACATTATTTTCATGACACTTTAACCTATTTACAATCTCATAATGTATCCTGATGTTCTTTCTGCACTTTTTATGTCCAGCCAAGGTGCCTGTGGAGGAACCATCGCGATTCTCCTACTAATAAGGAGAATGAGCGAGCCATTGTCAGTAACGCTTATATACATGCTTAATATTATTGTTTACATAACTGAAACGTCACTTGAAATACAAATGTAAATGTGATATGCACCTATCCATCTTATTTTTAACATATGTGCGCGACTTCCGGTGTCGCTTACTTCCAGTTATGTTAGCTGTACTAAACAGTTTGCTATGCTGCTTGATATTGCAAACCGGAATTTGTTATCATGTTTTTCATGTATTATCGTAATTATAAACACTGATTTTAGTCAATTCTGCATTGAAAAAACTTGGTGCATGTACTTATCTTGGCATGATGTTGACATTGTACTTTGCACTGTATTGTTTTGTAAACTGGGTCATGCTCATAAAGGGTGTGTTTCATTGCACCTGCATTCAAAGTGATGGTTTCTACATTTGTCCAGCAGAAGCGACTGCGTGTGCGACTGTCCAGCAGATTCTCCGCTGCAGATGAAGCAGAACCAGTGAGCCGAACATGGAGACAGTACCGCAGTGACCCAGAAGAGGACGCCAGTCACCCGCGAGAGACGGATGCGGTCGACCCAACGGTGAGGATAAAATGCACGAACAAAGAGTCTGAGCCTGAGGTGAAAGGTGCTTGTGTTGTTATTTATTTTCACTCTGTGTTTGTCTGCAGGCCGCTTCGAGGTTCAGTCAGCTGAGGTCACGGCGAAAAGCCCCGCCCACACACGTGACTCAGGACGCCGTCAATGACATCACCCTCATAGGAGACTTTAGTAAGGTTAGTTCTGCAAAACCAAAATGAAACAATAATGACGTTTCAAAGTGATACAAAGGAATTTAAGCATGGAAAGCCAGTGTTTTAGTTTTTTGCAAGGACACATTAAATTGGTCAAAAATGACAGTAAAGATGTTTACAGTATTACAAAAAAATTTGCTGCTCTTAACTTTCTATTCAAAGAATCCTAAAAAAATGTATCACAGTTTCCACAAAAATATAAAGCTGCAAAATGTTAATATTAATAGTAATAAATGTTTCTTGAGCAGCAAATCAGCAAATTTCTGAAGGATCATGTGACACTGAAGACTGGAGTAATGATGCTGAAAATTCAGCTTTGATCACAGAAATAAATTACATTTTACAGTTCATCCGCATAGGAAACTGTTATTTTAAACTGTAATAATATTGCACAATTTTACTGTTTTTACTGTATTTTGATCAAATTAATGCAGTCTTGTGTACTAATTGTCATGCTTTCTTGGCATGAATTGTTAGAAAGCAGAGTTCAGTTGGATTGTGTTTTAAGATCGACATTTACTTTTATGCATTTAGCAGATGCTTTTATCCAAAATCCACTTACAAATGAGATTGAAAGGTGATATGAGTCTTGGTGCTGAAAGTGTTTTAGGAAATCACAGTCAAATCATGTTTTCAGCCTAAATTCAATAATTCCCATAGCAACACCTGCTTCCTGTTGAGAGTGGCGGTCATCAGGAGCTTCACTGTGTCAGTGCTCACACCGTAAGTGATCATTAACATTTTTTAAGCTAAAGTGGATCAAAAAGCTCTAATCCAGTGATTAAAGAGTCTTTGCACTCTTGAATGGTCAAATGTTTCCATTTTAATGCAGTTTCATATTAGATGTCTTTTGAATTTCAAAGTAGCTCTTTCCGCAATTATTTTATGGGTTTATTTGAATGGTGTGTGTCTCATTTGTGACCCTGGACCACATAACCAGTCTTAAGTCGCTGGGGTATATTTGTAGCAATAGCCAAAAATACATTGTATGGGTCAAAATGATGGATTTTTCTTTTATGCCAAAAATCATTAGGATATTAGGTACAGATCATGTTCCATGAAGATATTTTGTACATCTCCTACCGTAAATATATCAAAACTTAATTTCTGATTAGTAATATGCATTGCTTAGAACTTCATTTGGACAACTTTAATGGTGATTTTCTCAATGTAGATTTGTTTTTTTTTTTTGCACCCTCAGATTCCAGATTTCCAAATAGTTGTATCTTAGCCAAATATTGTCCTATCCTAACAAAACATACATCAATGGAAAGCTTATTTATTCATCTTTCAGATGCATAAAATGGCCTTTATGACTGGGTTTGTTATCCAGGGTCACATTTATAAGTTGAGATAAAAATATTGTCTGCTCTGACCTGAAGGTGGCGTCACTGATCAGAGGTCAGTTTGGTCCTGCAGTCGAGGATTTCCTCATCGTTGACTGTCGTTACCCATACGAGTACCAAGGAGGACACATCAAGGTGCTTAAACTTTAATTTATTGAGTGTTTAATGTAATGAGGTGTTCGTGTTGAATATTTCCTCATATTTCTAATGAATTCAATGTCCAGACTTAATTTATTCAAAACCACTTACAAATCCAAATGTTGACTGAGACTGAGATGTATACTGTTTAAAAATACAGTAAAAACAGTAATATTGTTAAATATGATTAGAATTTAAAATAACCGTTTTCTATGTGAATATAATGTAACATGAAATTTATTCCTGAGATCGAAGCTGAATTTTCAGCATCATTACTCCAGTCTTCAGATCCTTCAGAAATCATTCTAATATGCTGATTTGCTGCTCAAGACACATTATCATCAATGTTGAAAACATTCGTGCTGCTTCATATTTAACGGAAACGGATAATTTTTTCAGGATTCTTTGATGAACAGAAAAAAACAGCATTTGAAATAGAAATCGTTTGCAATATATAGCACTTTAGATCTATTTGTGCATCCTCGCTCATCTGACTCCAGACTTAATATTAATGCCACATTGAATTCATTAACAAGTTGTTTGGTCTTCATATCTTAACTTTTAACTCATTCAGGGAGCCGTGAATCTGTACACTGAGTCTCAGATCCTGCAGGCGGTGCATCAGGCCTCAGCGGGAGCTGAATTTTCGCCCTACGCTGCAGGAAACGCCTCCTCTTGGCGGATGAGGGGACGGCGGGCGACTCGTCCGTCTGACTCACTCCCAGAGGAGGAGGGGTCGTCGCCACGGAAACTGATCATCTTCCACTGCGAGTTCTCATCGGAAAGAGGCCCACATCTGTGAGAAACACACTTGATACACACGTACGCACTCGCTGATTGCCTTCATGATGACACACACTTCTTACCCGGTCAACAGGTGTCAGTATTTGAGGAGGATGGACAGACATGTCAATGTGTATCCCAGTCTGCACTATCCTGAGCTCTACCTGCTGCTGGGGGGTTACAAACACTTCCATGCCTCTTACCCGGTACAGTACAACACATTATTTGACTGTATTAACCACAGCATGCTGCAGTAAATCAGTCAGGTGTCTCTGTGTCTCAGGATCTGTGCGATCCCTGCGGTTACGTGCCCATGCGCCACCACGAGTACCGGGAACAACTGCACGGATACCGTAGGAAACGACCAACACGGCAGAGAAGACGGCGGCCAATCAGAATACATCAAAGAACCGCACGTTAAATATACATAAGGCAATTAATATATGGAATCAATTATTTGTAACAATAATAATATTTATTATTATAATTATGTGTATTAATATTATGTATAATACTTTTGCTTATATATTTATGTATATGACCCCTCATGTACACGTCTCTTAACTAATCCGTAGGCCTTTGAATAAAGTATTTCAAACACAGACTGTGGTTTATTGCTTTTTTTTTTTTTTTTAGAATGAAACAAGCAAAACTACTACAAACCTACATTTATACAATTATACTACATTAAAGAGGCTGGAAGGGGGTCTTTAAAAAAAAGGTTAGTTAAAGACAGTGCAAAAATAGCTAAATAAATAAATACATATTTTGTAAAACATTTATTAAATAAAAATTAAATATGATTAAACTAAATAGTTGCATTGGTAAATGACACATAAAATAATCAAATAGATAATAAAACATGAATTAAATAAATAATACATCTAAAAATACACTTCTTTAGTGAACATAAACATAAAAAACACAATGTGAACAAAAAACAGTACAAGCCAAATATTTTTTTTCACAGCATAAATTGGGTTAATGAAATGAGAAATATATAGATGCCCTTTAAATTGTAGGGTTTACTAAAATAAATAAATAATTTTTAAATAAATTTTTTTTTTCTCTCTCACAGTATAAATTGGGTTAATAAAAAATCTTCTAAATGTTTTTTTTATTTTTATTTATTAAAATATATACATAAATTATTAAACAGATATATTGATTAAAATAATTAAATGGATAATAAATAATGAGTTAAATATATAATACATCTAAAAATTCACTTGCATAGTGAACATGGAAAAAAACACAATGTGGAAAAAAAACAATTTAACAGAATAGAAACTAAATATTTTAGTTTATTAACTACATTACACTACATTATTTAAAATAAATCATAAAATGTATAAAATGGAAAAGAAAAATAGGTTTGCGGTATGAGATCATTTATTTTATCATCATAATATTATTATTTTCATAATACTACAAACAATCTATGTATAAATGTGTGCGGTTAAAATATTTCAATATTACCATGACACCCATTTGTAAATCTATAATTTCTCCTTTTTTAAACTAATACCAGTTCAAATACATTAAAATATATAAATAAAAATATTATTAAACTAACTAGATAATAAATAATAATTTAAATAAATAATACATTTAAAAATACACTTCTATAGTGAACCTAAACATAAAAAAGCAATGTAAAAAAAAAAATAGATTTCCAAATAATATTTTACACATTTTTCACAGTATCATTTGGGTTTATAAAATACAAAAATATATAGCTGCCTTTTAAATTTTAGGATTTAAAAGAAAAAAGCACACTGCATTATTTAAATAAAAAATATATAAAATGTACAAAATCATTTTTGTGTATGGAACTTTCACAGTAATATAATTACATTACATTTATCAAACCATAACTCCTTTTAACTAATGACAGAACAATCACGTTAATATACAACATATTATTATGATGATAAACAGACACTCAAGGTCGCGTAGTGACGTCGTGGACGCGCGTGCTCTTCCCCCTGATTGGTCGCGTACATCAGGAAGCGTCTCCTCGCGCTGTCCGCCTTTACGAGCGTCGACCTCCAAAACCATCGGTGCGATATTTCCGTTCACCGTGCCAGCCTCTCTCATCCGCCTCCCGGGGCCGCATCTCCTCCGTTACTCGCGAACATTCCCGCTGCGTTTCAGAGCGTTTAAAGCGTGCAGGTCGTGCGACATGGCCGCGTATAGGCTGGTGCTGATCCGCCACGGCGAGAGCTGCTGGAACCAGGAGAACCGATTCTGCGGCTGGTTCGATGCTGATCTGAGCGAAACCGGAGAGGAGGAGGCCAAGAGGGGCGGACAGGCCCTGAAAGGTGATCCGGTGACCGTTTGTTAAACTGATCTTGTGTTTATCCGCAGTGTGTGTGTGTGTGTGTGGGGCCTGAGATCACTGCACTGCTGCAGCAGCATCTCCTCCATTCTCTGTTACTACTGTTAAAGTGACGCATGATTGATCAATATTATGCTGCTCTTCCTTATTTCCTTTTTGGAAACTGTATTGCAAAGATTTAAGGTTGCCAAAGCGTTACTTGGTGGCTCAGGTCAGAAAAACTTTGATTGTAACACAGAATTCATTATGTTTAAAAATATGACAATATGACATTGATTATATTTTAAAGAATTCAGTAATTGATGCCCAATAGTTTTATATGTCTGGTTTTGACAGTATAATATCGTCTAAATTATCACTGTGGAGGAGAAACCAAAAAAGAGGAAAAGGATGTTGCTTCACTTATCTGTCAGTACTATATTTAGCAATATTGCAATTTGTCTTGTAGATTTAAAAAAAAATATTTATATATATATATTTAAATTATATAAAATGAAAAAATAAAATTTCATTTCATGTATATATAATCTACATTGTATATATAAGAATAATTAATAAATTATAATAATAGTTTATAATTATTGAACTTTTTACAGGCCAAATATTTGGTTATCAAAGTGTTGCTTGGTGGTTGCATAAATGTTGAATGGTTTACTTAATGGACCAAGTCAAACGATTCTGTTATACTTAAAGATTGATTAACAATATGATATTATTATTACTATTATTATTATTATTATTATTATTATTGCTGTGGAGTTCAGTAACTGATGTGTGGACCACATTTTCAAATGATGTATCTTCGTTTTCATGTAATATCAACTAAATTATTTAATAATTAAATTATTAATTTGTATAATTACGATTGTAAATGTTTTTGAAGACTGAAAATTTTCCCTCATCTTATTTTTTTTTTGTTAAATAAATAAAATTTTCTACATTTTTAAGTAAATTTATGTTTTATTTTCTCATCTGTAAAATAACAAAGTACAAAAAACAGCATTTATTTGAAATATAAATATTTTGTAAAATTATTAGGGCCCTATTAAATCCATTTTATTTTTTTCCAAATTCCTTTTTTTTTTGTTTTGTTTTAATTTTTTAATTACTCTGTTTTATTGGTTAAATTAAAAAAAATAATAAACAAAAAGCTTGTCTAATTTACACAATGTAACCACAATTTATTATAAGTTTAAGAAAAAATATTTTAAGGCCCCATGAAATATGTTTAACTGAATTTGAGGAAAAAAAATTCCCTCACCAAATTCTGTGTTTTTCATTAATTTTCTGGATTCCATTTTAATGATTTCATTACATTTTAATATCAAAAGCATCTTCTAATTAATTGATTTTATTCTTAAAAAGTATTACTATTTTATTTACTTCTTTTTTTTTTTTAAATAAATACATTTAGTATTTTTTTCTGGTAAAAATTCCTTTAAAAAATAATGTTTTAATAATAATTTTATTATTAGTAGCCTAGTAGTACTTTCATTACATTAATATATTTCTGTCACAATTTCTTCAAGTTAAACCAAACTTTTTTTGACAGGTTGCTGTGAAGACCTGTAGGTACCGGTAGAAGTTCTAGAGATAACGTTTATCATGTACTCATATTTTGAGGCAGCAGAGACTGAAAACACAGCGAGTGTCACGCGCGCTTCAGTGTGTGTGTAGTAAACAAAAGATTCACACAGAGAGACGGAGAACATGCAGGATTCATTACATTATTATAATGCTTACGTTCGAAATGTCTTTACTGTCACTTTTGATCGATTTGTTGCATCTTTGCTGAATAAAAATATTAATTCATTTTAAAAAATCTTACTGACCCCAGACTTTTGAACGGTAGTGCACAATATGCAAAATGAAGCAAATGTTGTTTTTTTTGTCTCTCCCTTAGATGCAGGTTATGAGTTTGACATCTGCTACACGTCCGTGCTGAAGCGTGCCATTAGGACCCTGTGGCTGGTGCTGGACAGCATCGATCAGATGTGGCTGCCCGTGCATCGCACCTGGCGTCTGAATGAGCGCCACTATGGCGGCCTGACGGGCCTCAACAAAGCCGAGACGGCGGCCAAACACGGCGAGGCGCAGGTCAAGATCTGGAGACGCTCCTACGACATTCCACCACCACCCATGGACCCCGACCACGACTTCTACACTGCCATCAGCAAGGTGAGTGAGACTGATAATCACCAGAAATGTTTCTTGAGCAGCACATCAGCATGTTAGATTGATTTCTGAAGGATCATGTGACACTAATTGTCATGTCGCTGTAGGACCGCCGCTACGGGGATCTGACGGAGGATCAGCTGCCTTCATGTGAGAGCCTGAAGGACACTATTGCTCGAGCACTGCCGTTCTGGAATGAAGAAATCGTTCCTCAAATCAAGGAGGGCAAGAGGGTTCTCATTGCCGCTCACGGCAACAGTCTGCGAGGAATCGTCAAACACCTGGAGGGTGAGAAACTGTCTCAAATACTCTAAAGCCCAGGACCTCTTAGTACACTGTACAGTATACAGTAGTCAGCATTTAAAGTGGATCAGAAAAGGTTATCAAAGTTGACCTAAGACAAGAACAGGTATTGTTTTGGTTTTAGGACATCTTTGATGAAAGGTTTTGATTCACTTAAAATGTTGATTACTATATATACACTAGGGCCACAACGATAAATCGATGCATTGAGTATAGTAGAATCGGTTCTGAACATTCCAAAAATGTCAGAATTGATGCAGAATCATTTCTCGAATTCACTACGCATCGATTTATTTTCCCAGCCCTAAAGAACATTCTAAAAACACCCCAAACGAGTCTGATTGGTGTAATCCATAGGACCCTATGAAAAAAATTGTTTTATTTTTTTCCTCATATTTTCTGGATTCTGTTTTAATGGTTAAATTAAATGTTAATAATCAAAGAGCATGTCTAATTAAGTGTAGTTATGAAACTTACACATTACACATAACAACAGTTGTGTTTAACAATTAAGGGTTTAATCTATTTAACCTTTAGGGCCCTATTAAATCTTTTTTATTTATTTATGTGTACATCTATTTGTTTGTGTTTGTTTTTTTTTTTTTTTTTTTTTTTCTGGGTTCCTTTTATTCTGTGTAAATTTTCTGGATTGAATGGTTACATTTAATTTTTGTCATCATTAAAATTATAAAACTTATACAATATAACAGCAAATTGTAATTAAAATGAGCTTAAGTTTTAAAATTAAGTTTTAAATTTAAAAATTAAGTTTTATTTTTTCCAAATTCTGTTTTCTGTTTTAATTTTTCTAGATTCTGGGTTAATGGTTTAATTGAATTGTATAGATTTTTTTTTCATTAATTAAAAAAATGACGTGTAGTAATTTAACATAAATGTATCAAAAGATTAGGGCCCTGTTAAATCAGTTTGATTTTTATTTTTTATTTTTACTAATTTTTCAAAAAAATCAGTTTTTCTGTTTAAATTTTTCTAGACTCTGTTTAATGGTTAATTTCATTTTTAATAATTTAATCATCATTGTCCAATCATTTAAATAAAACTTTAAAAATAATAACAATTTTTACATTAATCAATATTGTTTTTAATTTTTACAATAATGAATATGTTTTTTTTTTTTTTTTTTAAGAAATTCTGTATTGCAAAAAGTGCGGTAATCAAGTGAAAGCATAAAGAATTAACAATAAGAATTTAACAATTAATCTTGTAAAATGTAATTAAATTAATATAACAATACTTTTTTTTGTAAACAAAGTGCTGCACAACAGAGGTTTACTGTGAAAATTAAAATGTGGAAGAATAGTATAATGTTCCTTTAAAAAATAAAGCTTTAATAATTGTATTATTATTTTTATATGTCAAAATTTCTTTTGATTTATTTTTCCAAAATTTGCCAAATTCTGTGATAGTGGATACTGGATTGCACAATTCTGTCTGTGTTTTCAACATCACGGAAATCATGGGGACATGATGCGTCATTCACACAGGCTCTAAATAATATCCAGATTAAGAGTAATCGTTTCTCAAAATACCTTAGTAAATGCATAAAACCCTGGCAACCATCCACAATGTTTAAATGAGCATCTGTTTAATTGTGCCAATTATAACCCTTGTGTTTGCTCCAGGTATGTCAGAGGAAGCGATCATGGAGCTGAATCTGCCCACAGGAATCCCCATCCTTTACGAGCTGGACAAGAACCTGAAGCCCGTGAAGCCCATGCAGTTCCTGGGCGATGAAGAGACGGTCCGCAAAGCCATGGAAGCCGTCGCCGCTCAGGGCAAAGCCAAGAAGTAGACCTCATTTCACACAATCCTCAGAAACACAATTAGTGTTTGACCATGAGCCTAAAACCAAACCACTGACCAATCATTTATTCCCTAATGCTCTAAATCGGGACCATCCTAATAAAATTCAAATCTAATTGCTAGGATACGTGTATACGTGAAATTGAGCCACATGGAAGGATTTTACCTTTATATAGTCTCAGCACTGAAAATCCACGGTCGCACATTTCAAAAGATGGCACATGTGTTTGTCTGTGATGGCATCGCTTTGACAACCGTTGCTAGGCAACAGCATATATTAATGACTGGGTGGGCTGCAAAAGTAGTGCGTTTTCCCATGTTTGCGTGATTCATGCTTTGCTCTATATCTCTGAACACCCACAGAAATGCTCTTAAAATGTCCCTCACTTTGAAGTCATTGGAAAGATCTTCGTAATGGTTCGTTTTTAGGATTCACCTACATTTAGAGTGGAGAATTGACAACAGATTATATTTCTGTGGGCAGTTTATGTCCGTTGGTTCGTTTTGGTCACTTTTTGTGTGGTAAATGTCACTGTATGTTGTAGTCCATCTCTTGTTCAAAGCATTTTGAACCAAGTGTCCTGAAAAAAATATATATATAAAAAATCACCATTAAATAAATATTTAATATTGTGTCCCAGAAAATATTATAATGTTGTCTTTTCTTTTACATTTCGCTTGTACAGCAACTGTTAAAATTATTTTGCTTGACTGAAAGACAGTTATATATACACTTATGTGAGTTGATGTGCAATCCCTAATAAATGACGGCTTACTTAAGCAGAAAAAAATGGCATTTGAATGTTGTTGTTTTTTTTTTTTTTTTTTTTCTTTTGATTCCTAAATGTAAAAATCAGTGCTGAAAAAATTTGCTATCACAAACCCAGCTGCTGTGATGTCTATTAATCAAAGAACAAAAGAAAAAAGACACAATAACTTGTGTTTAGTGTATTTGGTATTTAGTGTTTGATAACTTTATTCAATTTCTGTATATTTCCTACTTGCTGAAGGAGACAGGATATGAAATATGTAAAATCTTCATATGAAATAGTGAGTTCATATGAAGATTGTTTTAAGTTCACTTAAATTAGAAGTTTTACATTAGTCCAATAAATGTGACTCTGGACCACAAAACCAGTCTTAAGTCGCTGGGGTATATTTGTAGCAATAGCCAAAAATACATTGTATGGGTCAAATTTATTGATTTTTCTTTTATGCCAAAAATCAGCAGGAAATTAAGTAAAGATCATGTTCCATGAAGATTTTTCATAAAATTCCTACTGTTAATATAACAAAACTTAATTTTTGATTAGTAATATGCATTATCAAGAACTTTATTTGGACAACTTTAAAGGCGATTTTCTCAATATTTAGATTTTTTTGCACCCTCAGATTCCATATATTCAAATAGTTGTATCTCGGTCAAATATTGTCATATCCTAACAAACCATACATTAATGGAAAGCTTATTTATTCAGCATTCTGATGATGTATAAAATTTTAAATTGACCCTTATGTCTGGTTTTGTGGTCCTGGGTCACAAATGTTAAAATCGATAGCTCTCAGTTATACTGTAATGTTAAATGGCTATAATCAATGGTTAAATATTAGAGACATCAGTAATATTGGTATCAGTGATACTCACCTTCAGTCTTAAAATATTTAACAAATATTCAAAATATACTGTCTTATGTTGTTTCTACATTAACTTGAAGATTAAATGTGAAATGATTGCAACCCTGGTGAAAAAAACAGCATATGCTGCTAGGTATGTTTTGATGCTGGTTTAAGATGGTCCTTTGCTGGTTTATGCTGGTCCTTGACCAGCAACATGACCAGCATAAACCAGCACCAAAATATACCTAACCAGCATATGCTGTTTTGTTTTTTTTTTCACCAGGAAATATAAAGGTATATTTAAAAATAGGTTAATAGGTGCGATTAATCGCGATTAATTGCAGAAAATTGAAATTCATTCATTTTTTATCAAATTGAAATTAAAAATTTTTTTATCGATTTAAAAAAAACAAAAAAACAAAAACATATATGTATTTTTCATGTCGCCTAGACTATTAAGTTAAAATTTTGTTTTGTGATGAATGCTAAGAAATATACCAGAAAGGTGTTTTTAGGTGTTTTTTTTTTATTTTAGCCACAACAAATATGGCGGTTCCCTCGAACCGCGTATGACGAAGTGACCAATCAGAGCCGGAGGTGCCCTCTGACTAATAGCCAATCAAAACGCGGCTGCTGCTTCTTGAAAACATGTCGCCCATGAAGCTGTGTGTTCCAGGTGGGTCGATGTTATTAACATGTTTTCTGCGCTTCCTTTTGGGTTTATCGACATAATCGTTGCGTGACTTGGCTGTGTGTTCTTTGCTTATGCACAGACTGACTTTTTATGAACTCTGATGTGGTTAGTAAAAGTTCACAGCAGTTTGATTCTTCTAGAGCCTTCACGTGTAGTCCAGTGAGTGAGCATTGCTGTAGGGCTGAATCATCTGCACCCGCAGCACTATTATGACGTTGTAAACACATAAATATGTCCGAGTATATGTTAAAAGTTTCTGATTTTGATCGATTTGTTTGCTGTAATACCGTTTATTTGATATAGTGTGAATAATGGAGGTGTTCGTAGGGTTTAAAGACTCGTTTGGCGAGCCCTGCCCACTGCCCGAAGCGCTGCTGTCATACATACCTGCCCTGAAACTTCTGTAAAACACTCACCTATGTGCCTCTACACGAACTCGCAGCTGATGAATGACTCGAGTTGTTTTGCTCATCTCATTTGCATCAAGTCACAGAAACCCTGTTTTAATTTTTTTTATGTGACAAAAAATGTGCTTGGCTCCTCCTTTTTTAAATTAATTTCTCCTGTACAGAACTGTGTGTTTTGTTATTTGAGGCAAAATCGTCTTTTTAGTGGTGGGACTACTTTTATTAGCCGATAAACTGAGTTGCGAAGTTTGTAAATAGATATTCAAATTGACGTCATGTTATAATTCGTTCTGTCAAACAATTAATCGCATCCAAAATATTATATTTTTTTTGTTTACATAATATGTGACCCTGGACCACAAAACCAGTCATAAGGGTAAATTTTATTGATTAATTTTATTAGATTAATACATCATCTGAAAGCTGAATAAATAAGCTTTCCATTGATATATGGTTTGTTATGATAGGAAAATATTCGGCCGAGATACAATTATTTGAATATCTGGAATCTGAGGGTGCAAAAAAATGTAAATATTGAGAAAATCGCCTTTAAAGTTGTCCAAATGAAGTTCTTTGCAATGCATATTACTAATCAAAAATTAAGTTTTATAGATTTACAGTAGGAAATTTACAAAATATTTTCATGGAACATGATCTTTACTTAATTTCCTAATGATTTTTGGCATAAAATAAAAATCAATAATTTTGACCCATACTATGTATTTTTGGCTATTGCTACAAATATACCCCAGCGACTTAAGACTGGTTTTTCTGGTCCAGGGTCACATATGTGTGTGTGTGTTGTGTATATTTATTATGTATATATAAATACGCACACATGCATGTATAAATTTAAGAAAAATGTTATGTTTATATATTAAAAATATCGGTTATATGAATATAAATATACACATGGAAATGCATGGAAATATTTTCAAAATATATATACACGCATATTATGTAAACAAAACCTTATTTGGGATTGGATTAATTGACAGCACTAATTATAATATAAAAAAAAAACACTGTATTATAGTATTTAAACTATGGAAACTTTTTTCCACGCAATAAAAAAGGTAAATGTGACTTTTAAGTCTCATAATTCTGACTTTCTTCGCAATTTGTTTTTCCTCTTGCAGCTTTCAAAATGTTGCGACGAAAGCTCGTAATTGTGAGATAGAAACTTGCAATTGAGAGAAAAAAAACATGTTTGTGATATTTAAAAGTCGGATTTTTTTATTATTATTATTTTGTGGAGTAAAAAAATGTGCAACGTAAACCCAGCCTTCAGAAGAAAAAAAGGTCCAAATTGTGAGATTGAAAAGTCTCAGTTGCCTTTATTATGTTTTATTACATGGCGGAATGAATTTCGTAAACCACACTTTTCAAGTATCCTTGTGCATATTGGAGTAATAATGTTTAAAACAAAATTGTCATCATTTACTCACCATCTTGTTGTTGCAAACCTGTTTAAGTTTCTTTCTTATGTTGAACACAAAAGAAGATATTTTGAAGAACCAAACAGTTGTTGGTCCCCATTGACTCCCATAGTAGGGAAAGAAATACTAAAGTCAGTGGGGACCATCAACAGTTTGATTACCAGCATTCTTCAACATAAGAAAGAAACACACACGGGTATGGAAAGACACGAGGGTCAATAAATGATGACAAAATTTTAATTTTTGGGGTGTACAATTAAGGCTTTAATTGTTTATGACAGTAGGTGGAATATTGGATTGACTTTACACAGATAAGGCTACTAATGGATTTTTAACACTAAACTGACACTAGATTTTGCATTGTAAAATGAGTCTAGTGGTTAAACTGTTGAGGTGCATTTCTACATTTATTCTCGCTCCTTATACTTTAAATATAAGTGCATAACTGTACTAATCTGTGTGTTTTTGTAAACTGATTGTGGCTTGGTTTGTCTGCTGTTGTTAATGCAGGTGAAAGGCTCTGCAGCACGGAGGACTGTATCCCCGGTACCGGCACGTATCTGCGGCACGGCTACATCTTCGCTTCGCTCGCGGGATACGTGCTGAGAAAGAACGAGGGAGAGGAGGTCAGTTCACGTATCACATAGTCGCATTCATGGACATTCTGGTTTTGAATGCAAGAGTTTTTGGCTGCTTTCAAACTGTGATATTGTTTCACCCTCTTCCGTTTTAGCTCCCGGTGATTTCAGTCGTTAGAGAGACAGAAGCACAGCTTTTGCCTGACGTCGGTGCCATCGTCACCTGCAAGGTGAGAGTTCAGTACAAAATATCACGTCATTGGTGTTTAATGCTATGATTTTATCATATCTGAAGCTTTCTGCTCTTTTTTTATTCGATGCATAATTTTATGTTAGTTTTCTGTATTAAATGTAAGACTGTTTTACCCTTTGCAGGTGACGAGCATCAACCCCCGTTTTGCTAAAGTCCACATCTTATATGTGGGGTCGACACCACTGAAAGACCGGTTTAGAGGCACGATCAGGTATTAATGTTTTATACATCAGTCAATCCTTAATTCTAATATACATCAAATGACTCAAGTAACATTCATATTCATATATCAGTAATAGAACTAAAATATTCAGACTGATCTGCTAAACTCTGGTTTTTATTTCTGCAGAAGAGAAGACGTGAGAGCAACAGAGAAAGATAAGGTGAGTTTATGGGAAATTTTTTGTTTCTTGGTTAAAAAATTGAATTGGAAAGATGATGATTTAAAAAAATGTTGATAATGATTTAAAAAAAATTGCAGGAGGGTTAAAAAGTATTGAATTGCTCTTTTAGGTGGAGACGTACAAAAGCTTCAGGCCAGGCGACATTGTCCTTGCAAAAGTGGTATCCTTTATGCTTTATGAACAGCAGTTTTCCTGTTGTCTTGAATGTGCTACGTATGACCCTTGACCTCAGCTGTCAGATCTCTTTGGGCGATGTGCAGTCGAACTACCTGCTGACCACAGCGGAGAACGAGTTGGGCGTAGTCGTGGCCCACAGTGAGGCGGGTGAGGAAGCATTCAAATAGCAAAGTGAATATTTGTTAAAAATATATTCACTCTAAAGCCATTTAAAATATAGATGAGTTTGTTTCTGCATCATATTTGGAGAAATGTAGCATTACATCACTTGCTCACCAATGTATTCTGAATGGGTGCCGTCAGAATGAGAGTCCAAACGGCTGATAAAAACATCACAATAATCTACAAGTAATCCACACCACTCCAGTCCATCAGTTAACGTCTTGTGAACTGAAAAGCTGCATCTTTGTAAGGAATAAATCTGTTGTTAAGGCATTTTAACTTTAAACTCTTGCTTCCATAAGTCCATAATCCATAATAACATTTCCTCCACTGGAAAAAGTCTGTCTGCTGTTGTCTTTTCACATTAAAATCCACCCACATGTTTGTTAAGAACTGTTTTTGCTTTTAAATGGTACTTATATGTGCATATTTCTCTCCTGATTCAAAAGCGACAACTTTTTTTCTGGAGGATCAATAGATCAAAGTTAAAAACGTCTTGAGGATGGATTTGTTTCTTACAAACATAGAGCTTTTCACTTCACAAGATATTGATGGACTGGAGTGGTGTGGATTATTGTGATGTTTTTATCAGCTGTTTGGACTCTCATTCTGACGGCACCCATTCACTCCACACAATCCATTGGTGAGCAAGTGATGGAATGCTAAGTTTCTCCAAATCCGTGCTGATGAGAAAAAAACTAATTCACATCTTGGATGGCCCAAAATGTTCATTTTTCATCACATTCTGAAATCTCTTCCCTCAGGCGCTCAGATGGTGCCCATCAGCTGGTGTGAGATGCAGTGTCCACGCACACACGCCAAAGAGTTTCGCAAGGTCGCACGGGTACAGCCGGAGTACCTGCAGGCCTGAGCCACGCCCACCGTCCCCTTTGACCACACCCACCGGAACACACAGCTTCAAAGACACGCCCCCTCATGCGGAACTCTCAGCCCAATAACTGTTAGGAATTCTAGGTGTGAATCTGGATTGGCACATTCCACACTGCCTGTGAATACTGCATTAGTATCACATGACCATAATCTGAATGTAGTTGCATTGCTAAGCAGTATTCTGGCATTCCTGATGCTCTGACACACCTGTGATTGTAATATCACGTTCTGATATCCTACAGTGCTTTTGGAAGCATTGAAACGTGTGGAATGTCATATTTTGTTGATGGAGTTCCACTTGAAAGTTTAGATCTTCTTTAAACATTGAGTTGGAACAATTGAATCTTAGTAAACTTTGCTACTTGGCCGCATTTCTTCACATAAACAAAAGGAAATGAATAATATTGTGTAAAGCAACTGAAGCCTTTTTTAGGACCACTGATATTTTTGGCATTGAGTTTCAAAACCAGCAGCTCTTTTCCAAAGTGGAAAACTGGAAGTGTACTATTGTCACAATCACATTCACTGTCACAGTCTTTCACACATTTGAGGTGTATAGAGCAATAACATTCGGCGGCACTGTTTTCTAACTCTTCGAAGCGCATGAACTACAAAAATAGTCACCAGAGATGAATTTACTTTTACCTCTTGCTGCTTTTATTCAAAACATCTGGAGATGTCTTATTTGAAACGTTTTCCTTATTCTGTCCCTTTGTAACTGTTTTGAGAGGTCATGTGTTTACAAGAGAACAAAAATAAAGTGTTTAACATCACATGATTTGTCTTGAATGTTGCATTGATGGACAGTTTCAACACACAATTTATTTTTTTTAAATGCACGATATGTGTAACTGTGGACCATAAAACCTGTCTTAAGGGTCAATTTTTTTTTAGAGATTTACACATCATCTGAAAGCTGAATAAATAAGCTTTCCATTGATATATGATGCAACTATTTGAACATCTATTAGATGTTCAACTATTAGAATCTGAGGGTGCAAAAAAATCTAAATATTGAGAAAATCGTTGTCCAAATGAAGTTCTTGGCAATGCATATTACAAATCAAAAATTACATTTTGATGTATTTATGGTAAGAAATGTACAAAATATCTTAATGGAACATGAGCTTAACTTAACATCCTAATGATTTTTGGCATAAAAGAAAAATTTGTAATTTTGACCCATACAGTGTATTTTTGGCTATTGCTACAAATATACCCGTGCTACTTAAGACTGATTTTGTGGTCCAGGGTCACATAATACTGCAGCTCAAACAGCTTGGTGTAATGGGTTTAAATGTTTGGGGTCAGTAATACTTTGATTTATCAAGGAGGCATTTAATTGATCAAAAGTGACTAAAGTAATTTATAATGTTGCAAAAGACTTCCGTTGCAAATAAATTCTACTGTTTTGAACTTTCTATTCATCAAAGAATCCTAAATATAGAACCATTTTCACAAAAATATAAAGCAGTGCTACTTTTCAACATTGATAATAATCAAAAATGTCTCTTGAGCAGCAAATCAGTATATTAGAATGATTTCTGAAGCATCATGTGACAATGAAGACTGAAAATTTAGCTTTGATAACAGAAATATGTTACATTTTAACATTTTCACACAGAAAAAAGTTATTTTGCATTGTAGTTTCACAGTATTACAGTTTTACTGTATACTTGATCAAATACATACAGCCTTAAAACTGCATAAAACTGTACCGACCCCAAGCTTTTAAATGCCATCTTGCTCTAGATAAGAAGTGCATAAATGTAAATGACAATAATGTTCTAAATAATGTCAAAAACATCAAATATGCAATGTCAATCATGATTACAAGAGCATAGCTCTAATCCAGTGTCTTTATTTGATCTTTTCTGTTGTGTAACCTTTTTTTAGTATAATTATCTTCGGCAAATTTAATGATAAAATCAAATACAACTCATGATATTTCACCTGAGTACAACATCTCTTAGGACCAAAAATAAAACACAAACCAAAACTTACTTAAGAAAGTAAAATACTTTCTTGGTCAGTGATTCAGAGATCCTCAGTTTCCAAAAATAAATGTCTTTAACCCATTCTGATTCATAAATTAAAGGAACAGTTCACTTCGAAATGAACAATTTGTCATTATTTACTCACCCTTGTGTTATTCCAAACATATTTCGTATGGGCTATTATTGTTTTTGCAGCTTTTCTGATACGAGTACATCACATGAGGGCGAGTAAATGATGACCGAACGTTCACTTTTAAGCGAACCATCCCTGCAATTCTCAGTCATCGAATCGCACCGAGTTCCTTGCATTAACATCGATTGCGAACTTCTTATTGGACGGCGCCGCGAACCCCAATCCGGCTCCTTTATTCCTGAAGTCCATATGGCGGTTCTGTGCACGCTCAAACTCTCCCAGAAGGCCTTGCTGCAAAGTCTGTTGGCCTTCTTTCCCCAGCGCCATGTTGGCCCGTCCGGCAAATCCTGTGAGGGGCTGGCTGCTCTTTTTAAAGCCGCCCATCAAGCGCAGGAACTTGGCTTGTCTGTCAGAGCTGTCGAACTGTGCCGTGCCCCACTGGCCGAGAGTCTACAAACAGATCAACACAATTCAGATTAAAACCCATTCACATTACTAATTACACTATCAATGCAGCACACATGCAATGCTGTTACACTCTTTATTGGCATTGATGGTTTCATGAAGCTTTCCCATTCCACAAAAGTTTCTTTATAGTGGAAGAAGATTCTTTAGATTAAAGAAGAACAAAGGGTTCTTTTAAAACTGTTCACTGACAAGTTCTTTTTGGAACTATTGCTGCAAAAAAAGTGTGTAAGAACAAAATAAACTCAATGCAAGTGTTTTGATGTGAAACTGACCGGCTTCGGCTGTGATTCCTTGTCAATGTCCCTCTGTAGGGCGAGACGGCGGGCCTGCGAAATAAGAGTCCTTTTATTTATTAAGAGTCCAATTGTTTATTTATGGTGTGTGTGGTAAAATATCATTGATCAGCTGATGCTGTACCTGATCTATAGAAACTTCATCCTGATTTCCAGGCTTTTCCGACAGAAACACAATATCGGACTGAGTGCAGAGAGAGAAGGCAATGAGATACAGAGAAGTGTGTGATTCGCTTTTAATATCACAAAACTACTAGCAACTCATTTAAACTTGGATGACTGCTTTCCTAATCAGGGATGAGGTGCAACATACATGGCTGGGTGAATCTATCAAAATCTCTAAAGAAAATATCTGGATCATATTTCACAAAGCAAGATATTACAAATTATATTTTACATAAATGAAGCTTATTTATAGGACAGTACATTTTTTTAATTATTACGGCAATATGCAAAAAAGATATATTACTAACATATTTAACATTCAAAAATTCAGCTTTGAAATCACAGGAATAAATTACATTTTAGAATATATTCAAACAGAAAACTGTTATTTTAAATAGTAAAAATATTTCAAAATTGTACATTTTTTCTGTATTTTGGATTAAATAAATGCAGGCTTGGTGAGCAGAAGAGACTTCATTAAAAAACATTAAAACTTTTGACTGGTAGTGTATATAATTATACATAAAATAATTAAATAATTGTCATAAAAATGGCCATAACGTAAATAAATTCAAAAACAGTTTTTCAAAACACTTTTTAAATACATATAATTTCTAATCTTTTTTATTATTTTGATTTTAAATGAATCGTGACCTGCACACATTCTTGACGGTTTTGTGATATTGACCCTGTTATGAAGCAACAGTGTTGCTACTGTTAACTAAAAATATTAAAAATCATACTTGTTACATGATATAAAGCTAAAATAAAATAAAATATACCTATTACACATAAAAAAAAGTTTAAAAACTTAAAAATATTTTTTTGAAAAGTTGCCACAGCAATTAACTTAAAATTACAAAAACTGAAATAACAATAAATTAGTTGAATAAATTGAAATTAAAAAAATAAATTGAAAATAAACAGAAATATTTAAAAACAAATGAAAAAGGCATATTTTTCCTAAATATTTTACTAAAATTAAAACCAGGTAGTTTAAAAATAAATAAATACTATATAAATAATATAACATATATTAAATAATAATAATAAAAAAAATAATAATTATCAAGGTCACATCACATTGTGAACAACCACTCATCAGCCTCGATTTTGCCCCAACAGAATAAACTCAATGAGACTCACCGTTTTACTTTCTGTCTCCACCATGGCCTCATAATGCTCTTGTTTAAGTTTTTTAATTTTAGCTTTTTCTGGGGTTTTCTTTCTGTCGTCTTTACTCTTCTTCTTTCCCACCAGTTCCTCCTCATCATCAGCCACCGCCTTGATTTTCTTCTTCATCTTCTTGTCCGACGAGCTCTTCCGCCCTCCGTTTGCGTGAGGATGACTCTCACCTTCATCCACGCTTTGTAGTTTCTTCTTCAGCTTTCTGCTCTTCTCCTCCGTCTCATCGGGCTCTTCTTCCCCTGACGATTTCTTCTTCTTCTTCTTTTTCTTCACCTTTTGCTCTTCCTCTTCGCATTCGTCCGCTTCTTTCTGCTTTTTTCTTTTCTTCTTTATCTCTCCGTCCTCCAATTCTGCGTTTTGTTCTTGTTCAGCTACATCATCATCACTTTTTCTCTTCTTTTTCTTCTTTTTTACTATGTCTACGCTGTGTCCCAAATCAGCCTTGTCTTCTTTGACTTCAACCTCCTTTTTCTTCTTTTTCTTTTTTATACCTTCCACCTCGTCTTCATATCCTTGTTTCTTGGCTTTCTTTTTCTTGGACACTAAATGATCTCCATCCTCTTGGATCTGCTCTGCTTCCTGCTTTATCTTCTTCTTTTTCTTTTTCTTTGTCTTTTCAGGAGCATCACTGATGTTTACATCCGAGTGCTCAGTTTTGACAGCAGTCTGGACGGATGCATCGCAACACACACTGTCTGCTTCTGTTTCCTCCTTCAATTTCTTTTTCTTCTTTTTCTTCTTCTCACCAGCATCGCTCTCCCATTTCTCTCCATCTCTGATGTTTGTGTCTAGAGGTTCTTCTTTTTTAACGATAGTCTGGACGGACACATCATGACATACCATCACATTCGTATCTCCTGCGTCCTGAACGTCCTCCACCTTTAATTTCTTCTTTTTCTTCTTCTCTTTCGACACCCCGTCAACTGCCATGCCAACTTTGGTTAACCAATGTCTCAAAAACCCCCTGATGTTCTTCTTGCTTTTCGCATGCTTTTTTTTTTATTGGTTTTTCTGATTTTTGATTCTGGATCAGCCTTTACCATCTGCAGATGCAGGAAACACATTATTTCAGACTGATGAATGACATTTATATTTATAAGTCAAAATGAAATATACACTACTAGTTTTTTGTTTTTTTAAAGAAGCCTCTTCTGCTCACCAAGCCTGCATTTATTTGATCCAAAATACAGCAAAATCAGTAATATTGTGAAATATTTTCACTAGTTAAAATAACTGCTTTTCATTTGAATATAATTTAAAATGTAATTTATTCCTCCGATTTCAAAGCTGAATTTTCAGCATCATTACTCCAGTCTTCAGTGTCACATGATCCTTCAGAAATCATTCTAATATGCTGATTTGATGCTCAAGAAACATTATTTATTATTAGTAGTAGTAGTATCAATATTTAAAACAACTGAGTGCATTTTCTCAGGATTCTTTGACGAATAGAAAGAGCAGATTAGCATTTATCTGGCATAAAAAGCTTTTGTAACATTATGTCGGCACCGATAGCCTTGTGGGCCTTTCCGTCTCCCTCTCTGTCCCACTCACTTCCTGTCATATCTCCACTGTCCTTTCAAGAAAAATGGAAAAACACCAAAAAAAAAAAAAAAAAAAAAAAAAAAAAAAATCATACACTACGCCATTCTAAAGCTTGGAGTCAGTTACATTTTTATTTATTTATTTTTTGGTGGGGAAGAAAACTATAGAAATTAATACTTTAATTCAGCAAGGATGCTTTAAACTAACCAAAACCAATGATAAACACATTTATAATATAATATTTATATTTCAGATAAATGCTGTTCTTTTAAACTTTCTATTTATCAAAGAAAACTGAAAAAATACTACTCAGCTGTTTTCAACATAACAATAATAATAAATGTTTTTTGAGCAGCAAATCAGAATATTAGAATGATTTCTGAAGGATCATGTGACTGGAGTGATGATGCTAAAAATTCAGCTTTGAAATCACAGAAATAAATTACATTTTAAAATATATTCAAGTAGAAAGCAGTTGTTTTAAATAGTAAAGATATTTCAGAATTTGACTGTTTTTGCTGTACTTTGCTTGTAAATCTTACTGCTTACTGTTGACTGATAGTGTACATTCCTAAACTATAAGAAATAAACAGATTTTAATTTTAATCGCAATTGTCATTATTCAGTTCAAGGCTGGCTGGGTCCAGAAGTAAAAACATAAATATGACATTAATTTGATGTATGTGCGGAATGACAGCGTGGTTGCTTCTTTTAATATCATTTAATCTGTGAAACACATAAGAAATTTAACCATAACATCAACAACACTGTTAAAGCGATTTGTTTCGTTAAACAGTGTTTACTGTTTGTTGCCGGTAACGTGCATTAATATGTGCAGCAAACGCTTCGCTGCAGCGGTTTAATATTCCGGCTCGTTTAACTCATTCAAAGCACTGTATTTTTAGCGTTACATGTTTGTTTTATTACTTACTCGTTTGCCACACGTGGGAATCTTTCCTTTCGAGTCTAATCCGGAAGAAATCGCTCGTCACTTCCTTGGTAACGCCTCCACGCGTCCCTTGCAACTGTGACTCACCGCATGACGCGGTACGTAAAGACTGACAAGAGACGCTTTGAAAACACTGTAGGAATGTTTATTAGATTTTGTTTCAAATATAGACATCAAGTATAGGGAAAAATACAACGATTCTGTGCGATATATCCGAACATCACGAGCAGAATAAATAACGATTTCAGCCGTTTCCACTGACCCTGTTGAAATGTCTCATTGTGTGAGACTGCAGCACCGTCACAGCAGCTTCCAGACACGTTTATTACACAGTATTGCCTTACAAGATCAAACACGGCATTGAATTTATAGATGAATACCATCAACTGCATCATAAAGACTGACAACCAAGCGTGCAAAGTTTGGAAAAAACATCAAACGTGATATCAAAACAAAAACTGAAAGATCGAATTAAAAAAAAGGTTAAAAGTAGATGTCAATTTAACAATTTAATACAAAACAATTTAAATAAATTAAATATATTTTAATAAGTTTTTTAAAGTGATCGATTTTGATTATATATTTAAAGTGGAATGCAGGCAGAAGATTTTCTAAGGCTAGAAAATAAAGTAATCTCACACAATCTTTCTTTAAAGTCAACATGACAATAACAGACTCTTTTTACTTCCTTAGTGCACATTTATGTTCAGTTCATCTGTGCGTGTTTCTTTGTAAATTGGCCGTTGAAATAATAAGCTTTTTTCTTCCCTACTGTCCAAAAAACTCAATCAATTCACATTGAATAAATGAATCAATGACAATTATTCTCTCACACTGAGAAATGCATCACGTTATGTAAGTAAATGGGTCTGTTACCAGCGTTTCATGTTGACTTTAACACTCCCTCTCCTTTCACACATCTTTGTTTATGTAAATTCTTACAGGTCCTCATCAGTATGATTTGTCTGTAATCTAAACAGACGTCACCAGAGTGATATTGAATATGTAGCACGTCCTTTATTTTGTATTAAGCACTTAATAGAACATGTGCAAAATTAGCCTGCTCCCATGTTGAAAATGTCCGTAAACTCAAATCAGCTCTTTTATTAGAGGAGCATTTCCAAATGATTAACATGGAACCTTAATAAAGTGCCTTTTGACCCTGTGAATCACCCGAAGTCAATCCTTTCTGGGGGCAGAAGAGGACGTTATTGCCTTGGTAACTGTTCTCACCACAGATGCCTCCCCGTGAAGTTTGGAGGGGCGGTTGGGATCTGGAACATAAAGCGTGAGGTGAATTGTGTGTGATACGTAGTCATTAAAGCATTAAAGGTAATGTATAATATTATTACTCACTTGGCCTGCGTTCATGAGCAGGGCCATCTCAGTGGGCTGGTAAACGTGACTCCGGAATGGGACAGCGGGACGTATTAACCCGTTGTGATAACCTCCAGTCTGTAGAACTGCAAATAAAAACAGGACAATATATATAATGTATTGCATGTTATTATGTAAAACAAAGGAAAACTAATTTTATATAATTGTATAAAATTGTACAGTTGAAGTCAAAAGTTTACATACACCTTGCAGAATCTGCTAAATGTTAATTATTTTACCAAAATAAGAGGGATCATACAAAATACATGCTATTTTTTATTTAATACTGACCTGAATAAGATATTTCACATAAAATATGTTTACATATAGTCCACAAGAGAAAATAATAGTTGAATTTATAAAAACTCTGTTCAAAAGTTTACATACACTTGATTCTTAATGCTGTGTTGTTACCTGAATGATCCACAGATGTGTTTTTTGTTTAGTGATCATTATTCATGAGTCCCTTGTTTGTCCTGAACTGTTAAACTGTCTGCTGTTCTTCAGAAAATTCTTTCAGGTTCCACAAATTCTTTAGTTTTTTAGCATTTCTGTGTTTTTGAACCCTTTCCAACAATGACTGTATGATTTTGAGATCCATCTTTTCACACTGAGGACAACTGAGGGACTCATATGCAACTATTACAGAAGGTTCAAACACTGATGCTTCAGAAGAAAACACAATCCATTAAGAGCCGGGGGGTGAAAAATGTTTGGAATTAAAGGGTAAATAGAACTTATTTTGTCTTCTGGGAAACATGTAAGTATCTGTTGTAGCTTCTGAAGGGCAGCACTAAATGAAAAAAAATATTATATTCAGACAAAATAAGAAAAATGTACACATCTTCATTCTGTTCAAAAGTTTTCACCCCTGGCTCTTTCTGCACTTGAAAAAACAGCTGTAGATCAATTCAGGTAACACAGTATTAAGAATTAAGGGGATGTAAACTTTTGAACAGGGTCATTTTTATAAATGTAACTATTTTTTTTTCTCTTGTAGACTACATGTAAACATCTTTTATGTGAAATATCTTATTCAGGTCAGTACTAAATAAAAAATAACATGTTTTTTTATGATCTCTTATGATTTCAGCTGTATATAATAACTCTAATCTGGCTAAACAGATCTCAGTGGTGTACGTGATGTTTTGAAATTTATTTTCTTTTTTCAATAAAATGTAACTTCATGTTCCAGTCACATGTTCTTGGTTAAATAAACATTACTTACACTATCAGAATATTTTATATTTTTACATTACCAATGTAATCAATATTCTATTAAAGCCAAATCTGAATCTCATCAAGTCATTGTTTTTATGCATTTTACATTTATTCCAAAAAAATAGCTCGAAGCAGCAACAATTTAAACAATATATTTTATTTGTGAACTTATGTTTAAATACTATTTTTAGTAGTTAACTTTTATCATCAGTCATCAAAGCTTGGTAAATACTGGTCTCAGATACAGAGATTTACTTTAATTTTCACCAAGCTGATTACTCACTAAAACTTGTTTTAATGTCATTTTAAATCTTATTTTAACATAACAAAGTGGTTGTAAGTGTGTGAGTTTTTTTATTTACTTTTTTAAATTAGTATTCCCATTAACTCCATTATATTGTTAATTCAGGATTTATCGCATGAACTAATCACAGCCGATCATAACCAGTCATATCCAATCATATTTATTCTCAGTTACCCCCCAACACACCCACCGCAGACTCCATCTGTAACTTTACCTGCTGGTGTCGCTGTTGGACACGGTTTCTTTAGAAAAACAAGTGATTTATACATTTGTAGTCTTATATTTTGTAATATTTGCATAGTTTTATTTTTGTCCAACACATTATTTTATTCAGTATTTTGAGGCACTGCCTCCCTTGCCATCTTGGAGGAAACACCCCTTATTTTTAGGCTTCTTTATAATCTTAAACTAACCTTCACAGAACATTGCATGAAGGTCTTTGTAACAACCTACAGATAACCTAAACAGAACATTCCCTACTGGTTATTTTCAGGTTTAATTTTTAGAACCATAAACTACACTTGCACATGTTTTTTTGTGTGACAACCTACCTGCACTGTGCTCCTCTACAGTGTACGCCTGACTCTCTGTGAACGGAGCTCTGGGATTGGTTGGCCGCTCGTCGTCATGGTAACTTTGTGCCGTCTGAGGCTGAGGAGTGTCGTAGTAGTTCTGGCTGGTTTCTGCGTTCCTCTGACCAGACTGACGCAAGCACAGGTGCGTTTCTGGGATCGCGTGAAATAACAACAGCACCCAACCCTCGGTCACCAACGCAACGGCTAACGCCGGTTCATCCCAATCCTTCGCCACAGTCGTGATGCCAGCATCGCCGTAGAGATAGAGACCGAGCCAGGCGACCCAAAGAAGAAGTGATGACAGACATGCGAGGAAAAGCCAGACGGCGTTGCACCTCCACTTCATCCTCATCCTGCTTGACTCCTCTCTGTTGCTCCCTCCACATAACACCACAGCCAATGACAACATGCTGGCTGCTAGCAACAAAGCTAGAGCATAGCTACACACCAACACAAAGTCTAAAGGCAGGTAATCGCAGGCTGCATGTCCCTCACGGACCACCGTAAGCAGCAGCCACTCTCCAGCAATTATACCTTGAACCAAAGTGAGTGCGAACGCCAATCCAGCAAGAGAGCTCCCTGCTGGGCTCCGCCTTCCTCCAGCCAGCTTCTTCAGCCTCACTCCCTGCACCAGCAAACAGGAGAAACACATCGCGAACAGTGCCCCCCACAGCCCGCGCCGCACCATGCAGAGCACCTCGCCACGCCCCACCAGGAAGACCAGCGATAGGCTGAAGAGACCCATCGTTCCAGCCAATAGGAGGAGTAGAGGACCAACGCCACAACGCTTTTCCGGTTCCGTTACTGTTTTTAGCTTAGCTAAAAGTACTACAGCCAGAATCAAAGCGGATACGGTACCGCCACAGGCTATGGCCTCCAGCACCACGCCCCACACGGACTCCAGATCACACAAAACTCTGTAGGGCGGGTCCACTGTAGCACCACACCCATGTGGAGGGGGCGGGGCCGCAATCTTGGGCGCGTCCTCAAGAGCACAGCAGCCAATCAGAAAGAGAATGAAGACGAGGGTGGGCTTCAGAGCCATGGCTGTAAGAGAAAGAACAAAAAAATGTTTGTTTTCCATTTGTTTTTCTGTGTAAATTCAAAAGTATATTTTGTTTTTAACGCGTATAGTGTGCATGATGCAAATTCCGTCACCAGAATAGCATGCACGTACTGTACGTGCACCACCAGTATAGTATGTGCATACACTGGTCATATATGTGCATTGAATTAGTTTTGGACTAATAACTTGTTCGACAAGATGGCAGCAGTGGCCTGGGCCATTTTTATCACAGTAGAAAACAAAATTCCTGAACTTTAGTTCAAAAGACTACAAAGATATTTATCGGTCATACCTTCTGGAGAAAAGTAATGCAGACAAACTTTCTAGAACACATGTGTCAGCTGTCTGATTTGTTCAGTGTTGCCAGGTGTATGATCATTTTCGTATTTGTATGATAATTTTGACCTTTGTACGATGTACAATCAATAATAAAAATCCCATAATGTACAATATTTTAAGAATTTTGTGACACTTCAAATGATGGTCATTGTAATCATAGTGCTTCTATACCCAATGATCTAGCAGTGAATCTTACATCAACCGAGCCCTGCTTTTAAGCCAACGAGCACTATGTTGTGGTCCATGACGGCATCAAATGTGTACCGCGAAAGGACCCCCTCAACATTTGGCAACACGCAGGCTTACGATGACAGCGACTCAGAGGTGGAGTTTGGAACTTTCAACTAAGGCTAATTATTTATCTATTGAGGTAATTTGCAGGTCATGTCAAAAATTTGTTTGTCTAGACAAATAGCTGTATTCTGTACATTTGACTTGAATATGATCATTTTCTTCTAAATACAATAATTTTGAGCTTCTGGTATGATACTTGGACATTTCCAATCTGGCAACACTAGAGTTGTGTATGCTATCAAATGAAGTACACTTTGAAAGGCTATAGCTCTCAACAGTATGCATATGCTAGCTTACGCATACAAAAACATATACTTTGGGCTTAAGGATTTCACAATCTTTTTTCATTAAAAAGATATTAACCAGACCGACTGGCTCAGAGATGAATCACAACAGGTCACTATGAAATGACATTCGCAACGACACCTCTTCTCGACCTTAATCAAAGTCCCTTTCAAGGAACGTCTGTTCACTTGGCAGCCATATTTGCAATGCCTCTGGGCAGCTCATCCAAGACCAAGTCCTATCTAAATAACAAAACAAAATCTGAAATGCACTGCCTCATGAATGTTGTTTCAAATGCTCAAATGATGTTAAAAAAGCTTTTATGTCAGCTTAGACCAGCCAATGTGCATGTGCAATCATAAGAGTGAGTTTTAGGTTTCTATGGGAATCGGAGATTGGCTGTTTTATTCAGAAGGCGGGACTATTCCACTATATTGTGCATTGCAGTTTCTCCCATTCATACAACTATTAGGATTTCAACCATCTTTGTATATCTATCCACCTTATTCTTTAACACAAAAGTAAGCCTCTGGGCGAGACTTCTGGTTCATTAGCCACTACAGGGAAATAATAAGGGAAATAACAATGTCTAGTAAATGGTAAGACTGTTTGCACTACAAAATGTGTTATAATTAATATAACACATTAAAATAATATGGTAAGACACACCAATTTGCAATATCAAGCAGCAAAATGAGCTGTTTTGTACAGCTATAAATAGCTGGATGCCAGTTAAGCTAAATTAGATAAAATGTTCAAATGGCCGCACCCACTCTTACCTGAAAAATAGGTGGATAGTCTTTAATTAGATAGACGCCATATTGGAACTTAACGCGGATGAAAACAAGGCTGTTAGCCTACCGTATTAACAATGGCACAGCCTAATATTCACAACTCACGATATTTAAAACTGATTAATCGAGTTTTTAAAAGAGGTTTCTTCATTTCATTGGTATTTTGTTAATTTGCACAGTCCAACTATGACGACTTCCGCTATGAGAAACCCGGAAATGTGAGAAAGGTCCATCCAATTGGCTTTATGCACAGCTGCACTACTTCCTGAACTTCAGCCAGCTCCTTTGTTTCCTGTCTGCCATTATTGGACAAACTGATCACCTGGATTAATCAGTTTGTCCAATAATGATATAACTAACTTTCTTCTCGTTCGAGAATCTATGCCACTATATACTTAACAACAGGTAAGTTAAGAAAAAACATAGCACAAACCTGTACACTTCTTTGTATTCTTTATTTAGTACTTACAGCATAAAGCCTTGCAAATTGTGCATCAAATCAAATTAAAAGCGACAGTATACAACATAATACTACACTGATTATAACTATAAAATAAGTGTGCATTACAATTTTACAGAGTGTAGGTTGGCAGACGTCTTGCTGTAAGTTCCATTTCCATAGCAACAGCAGCTTCTCTGGTTTGGAATGTTGCTAAATACATTTTGTGAAAAGAAAAGAATGGAACTTTAGAACGTTTCACTTTTATGATTTTGTTATATCTGCTTGTGTGATTTAGATACATGGTTACATGGTTAATATGGTTAGGCTACTACGTTTTGCAGCTGCATTTGCTCATCCTCTGCCGCCGATTTGTAAAAGCCGAGTGTAAGGATGCGTTTGTCTCGCATCCTCTACCCCTTATAAACCCCCGACAGTTGCTATGGCAACCAGAGGCGCGCGTGGGCTGGCCTAGATGGATCTGCACGCAATTTATATAAAGAACCAGGAGCCAGAAACACACGCACACATAAACACAAGCAGTCGTGTTTAAATCGGAGTTATTTAAAGACAGCAAAACAAGGCTTAAATAATAGATCTGCAAACAAAACAGTTGTATAAACCACATCAAATAGTGTAACTCACCTTATGAGCTCAGATTGTATTGTAGATAAAGCCTTGAAGCACTAGTCGATGTGTATGTATTAGTGCAGGAGAGTTTCTGCACGCATTCCCACAATCCAAATCTCTTCTTATCGTGTGGGAATTATCCTGAAAAACACAAACTCCTGCAGTGACATCGCAAACGAACGCCGCGCGTTTTCTCGGTGCTCAATAGTTGAAAACCAGTGACAGAAAACCAGCTGATGTGCGACAGACAGCTTCACACCCACACACTACATCTGTAAGAGAGCATCCTTAATTCTCGATTTCGCCGCTTCTTCCGTCTTTCAGCCTCTTTGTGACAGCGTTAAATCTCCTGTTGTCGTGCGAGCTGTTGCTGCGCGGTTTCCTCCGCGTTCAGTAGAGGGTGAAATTCACGTCTGATTGAATCTAGACCTCACTGGACCGCTGTAGTCCATCCTCACTTGTCACATGCATCTTTCTCTCTGAAGGGCATCATTTGCAGCATTGTGACTGCTGCTGATGCAGAGCCTATAAATAAACCACAGCAAACTCTTCAGCAATCATGCTTCGCTCTCATCATGATCCAAACGGTCAAACTTCTATCCTAAAGATCTCCAGTTAGACCTCTCACTGTCATAGACAACTGACAGGCTACACACTCACTCACAGCCAGGTGTGTGTCCACGTGTAATGTCTTGAGGGAGTCTTATGTAATAAAGATCCCATTGCTTCAGGTCATACGTGTCATTAGTGTGTGTGTGTGTGCGAGAGAGTGTCTCTTTAAGTAGCCTTCAGATAATCCTGTCCAGTGGTGCAGTGAGCCATCAGAGTATTACAGAGTCTCCTCACCTCTCCTTTCATTATATGTAGGTGCTAGTAGGTAGAATGTTTAGCTAGTAACCAGTACAGTGAATATGGGATCTGAGAGGTAAAATGTAATTAGAGATATGCAATTCTACTAGCACCTACAAAACCTGAGGCCTCGCACACACCCTCAGAGAGATATGCGTCAGCAGACCGTAACGTAGGACTCCAGATTAGTGCTTGTTGACGATTAGGTTAAGCTGCATTCAGATGACTTGCTAAACTGCACTCGTTCAGCAGAACCTTGAGAGCTGAATGTTTTAGGTAAGGTAGCCTTAAGAACATTCAGGTTTGTTTTGTACAATGCATAACAAGCTAATAGGGATCGCTCTTAGAATTTTGGCAGAACGTTCTGGCAAAGATCTCTTAAAGTTCAAAACAGACATGCACTACCAGTCAAAAGTTTTTGATCAGTAAGATTTTTAATGTTTTTGTTTTTCTCCAAGTCTCATCAAGCTTGAATTTATTTGATCCAAAGTACAGCACAAACTGTAAAATTGTGAAATATTTTTACTATTTAAAGTAACTGCTTTCTATTGATCAAAGCTGAAATTTTAGCATCATTACGCCATTCTAATATGCTGATTTGCTGTTCAGGAAACATTTGTATTATTATTATCAATATTTAAAACAGTTGAGTAAATTCTTCTTTTTTTTTTTTCAGGATATTTTGATTAATAGAAAGATCCAAAGATTTTTCCGAAATAAAAAGCTTTTGTAACGTTATACTATACCGTTCAAAAGCTTGGAGTCAGTATAATTTTTGGGAAAGAAATTATAGAAATTAATACTTTTATTTGGCAAGGATGCTTTAAATTGATCAGAAGTGATGATAAAGACATTAATAATGTTACAAAAGGTTTCTATTTCAGATAAATGCTGTTTTTCTAAACTTTCTATTCTTCAAAGAAACCTGAAAAAATGATACTCAGCTGTTTTCAACATATTAATAAATAGTAATAAATTACATTTTAAAATATATTTAAATAGAAAACAGTTATTTTAAATAGTAAAAATACTTCAGTATTTTACAGTTTCTTTTGCTGTACTTTAAATCAAATAAATGCAGGCTTGGTGAGCAGAAGAGACTTAAAATCTTACTGTTCAGAAACTTTTGACTGGTAGTGTACTTCCAGCAACGTTAACAAAATGTGCATTCATTCTCAAAATGTTAGCACAAAAATGTAGATTACATTGTGCATGTTTTTAAAAAAACACATTTTAGTTGAATATTCATCTAACACTTATCTAATGTTACTTTTTGTTTTAGAATGTTCAGAGAACATTCTAAAGTAACGTCCCCATCATGTTCGCAAAATGCAATTGAATGAAAAGGAATTCAAAGTGTGAAACCCTTCATGAATACAGCGGTAAAGATGCTGAGCTGGTAATACCTGTACTGACTTAACTTCACAGACAGATTATCCTCACTGCTGTCTTTATACTAACAGGTTATTAGGACACAGAGGACACAGCCTCGGATCAGTTGAAAAAAAATCATATATAGGTGCATCTCAAAAAATTAGAATATCATGAAAAAGTTCATTTTTTTATTGTAATTTATTTTAAAAACTGAAACTTTCATATATTCTAGATTCATTACATGTAAAGTAAAATATTTATATGTTTTAATTTTGATGAGTAGAGCTTACAGCTCATGAAAGTCAAAAATCCAGTATCTCAAAATATTAGAATATTTCCTAAGATCAATCAAAAAACAGATTTGCAAAAAAAAAGAAAAGTTCAAGTTTTTTAAAGTATGTTAATTTATGCACTTAATACTTGGTCGGCAGCACATATTACATCAAATCACTTGCTCCTAGTTAGCACAAATTACAGCATCAGTGAAGTGTGGTACTACTGAGCCTTCAGATTGTCTGTATATTGTTGGATCGACTGTTTCTCATCTTTCTCATTAAAATATACCATAGATGCTCAATGGGGTTCAGGTCAGGCATGTTGGCTGGCCAGTAAAGCACAGTAATCTCATGGTCAGCAAACCACTTGGAAGTGTTTTTGCACTGTGGGCAGGTGCTGAAGTCCTGCTGTAAAAGGAAATCAGCATCTCCATAAAGCTTGTCAGCAGATGGAAGCATAAAATGCTCCATAATCTCCTGGCAGACAGCTACATTGACTTTGCACTTGATAAAATACAGTAGACCAACACCAGCAGATGTCATGGCACCCTAAATCATCACTGACTTAAGAAACTTCACACTGGACTTCAAGCAGCTTGGATTCTGTGCCTCTCCAGTCTTCCTCCAGACTCTGGGACCTTGATTTCAACATGAAATGCAAAATTTACTTTTATCTGAAAAGAGGATTTTGGACCACTAAGCAACAGTCCAGTTCATTTTCTCTTTAGCCCAGGTAAGATGCTTCTGATGTTGTTTCTGTTTCAGAAGTGGCTTGGTGGCTTTTCCTGAAGACGAGTGTTGTGACTCTTGATGCGATGACTCCAGCTTCATTCTACTCCTTGTGAAGCTCTCCTAAGTGTCATCAATCATCAAAATTAAAACAAAAAAACTTTTGAAATGTTTTACTTTATATGTAATGAATCTAGAATATATGAAAGTTTAATTTTTTTAATTTCTTTTTCATGATATTCAAATTTTTTAGATGCACCTGTATATATATATATATAATCAGATTCAAGTCAGAAGATTTATTTATTTATTTATTTTTCGTTTTTCTCTCTCAGTAATTCAAATGAAACTCTACTGTCAGGTCAAGTCAAGGTTTAGTGTCGTCATTCTCCTGCACAGTGGAAAATGGACTGATGTAGAATCACAGCCTCAGGCACTGACACAGTACTGTCGTATCAACTCATGCACTGAATTACCAGCTATTTGTCAAAAATAATGATAATGTCATAAATCTAAAGGTAAAAATTAGAGTGTAATGGTTTACTATTTTGTTCATTTCTCCGCGTACATCGCTTCTTTTCAATGCATTGCGAAGCTAATGATGGACTTCAAGTTTTGTAAGCACGTTTCATTTGTTGCTGTTTCCTTTATTAGCCACTAGAGAGCGTCCTAGTACCTCATTTTTGTTTTGGGGTTAGCGGATCTCAGTTAGCGGCTTCACCTGCTTGCTGTATTCCTCTCTTCAGATTGTTCTTTACCAATGTTGAGGCTGGGGTGAGATTATCTGTAAACACACTGCTGGGAACATTTTTGTCTTTTTTTAAAGCTATTTTTATTTATTGAAAAATATGTTTCATTGTTCCATGAAGATTGATGATTGACTGACCATTGAATTCAACACTTCCAGCTCTAAACTCTTTTTGAATGAGCCTCTTTTTGAGCTATTGTAAAATCCCAGCTGTTTCGTTAATGTTTCGTGTTATGATGGCAATTACAGAAAAATAGCTGGGATAATAGAGATATGCACACCTCATTAGTATAAGTCGTGTTGTTTATAAGTTTCATTTCTCATTGTGAGCCATGTTCATTTATAAAACATTACCTTTTGTTATATTACTCTCATCCGCTATATAAAACAAATAGGTTCATTGGTTAAGTTTGAAAAGTTAATCACTGAATCATGCATACTGTTTCTTATATTATGTATTAAAACACAGAAAACAGTATATGATAGGATATATTGCACTTGTAACATGCTAATATTTGCCTGCTGTATTTTCATAATCCTTTAGTTTTCTAATTCTTTTTTTCCCATTAACAGCCTGACATGTTTATTTTTGATGCTAATCATGCTAACAACTTGCTATTAACATGCTAATCATGCTAGAAACATCCTATCCTGGTAACATGCTTATCATACTAGAATCATGTTAGCGAGATGCTAGTACCTTGCTAATATTGCTAGCAACATGCTATTAACATATTAATCATGCTAGCAACATCCTAGTAACATGCTAATCATACTAGAATCATGCTAGCAACATGTTAGTAACATGCTAATCATGCTAACACATGATAGTAACATGCTAGTCATGCTAGCATCATGCTATAACATGCTAGTAACATGCTAATCATGCTAGAAACATGGCAGCAACTTTATAGTAACATGCTGATCATACTAGAATCATGCTAGCAACATGTTAGTACCTTGCTAATCATACTAGAAACATGCTAGCAACATCCTAGTTACATGCTGACCATGCTAGAAACATGCTAGCAGCATGCTAGTAACTTGCTAATCATGCTAGAAACATGGCAGCAACTTTATAGTAACATGCTGATCATACTAGAATCATGCTAGCAACATGTTAGTACCTTGCTAATCATACTAGAAACATGCTAGCAACATCCTAGTTACATGCTGACCATGCTAGAAACATGCTAGTAACTTGCTAATCATGCTAGAAACATGCTAGTAACTTGCTAATCATGCATATTTATGCATATGTTGGACTATGGGGGCGTCTATTTTGCTATTTTTACCGCAACAAAACTTCAGAAAATAATTTACTGATGCGATGAGCATACTGTCGGTTTTCCCCACAAGGAGTCTAAACGTCCCTGGATATCGAGTAAAATCCACACTGAGAAACTGCTTCCATGGCTGCAGCGTCATGAAAAGCGTCGGCATGTTTACATCCTGCTAGGATGACATTTAGCGTTTCTTGTCTCTGCTGTTTGTAAGCTGTTTCACTAGCTGTGGTCTACTAAAAGCCTGAAAGGCATCAGGGGTAAAGTGGAGAGAACAAAGACACAGGTCTTTAGGAAGTTTTATTCGTCCACAGGCATCTTCCCATTCTTTTCTCCTCTACTTATCACTAGAAAAAGCAGTGAAGACTCACATTATTTCCTTTGTTGACCTTCAACTAAAAATTACAACCAAAAGCCGCACAATGTGGCATCATATCAGCATTTTATTTTCCAAGTTGTGTTGCGGTAAAAGTACAGGTAGTGCCAGTAGCTCACCTAATACAACCATTTCATTTCACCAAAATAATGGCGCCCCCCATAGTCCAAAATATGTATAAAACAATGTTGATTTTTTTTAAATAAAATAAATCTTTTATAGTTTTTTTTTTTTTTTTTTTGCTATATATTCAGTAAGAGACATCAATTACCTTATACAAGTCTTAATACCCGGGGTTTCCCTTTAAAAGCTCATTTTGGAAGCTTGTAAGGACAGCATGTGCTGAGTATATAATGACTAATGCTGGGTACACACTAAAAGATTTTTAAAATCTTGTAAGATCTTCAAAATGTGAGAGAACACAAACATGAGGACAAAAAATCCTTGATTTAACTGTTTTGCTCCTGTAGTGTGTGGTGTGCCGCGATGTCACGAAGACAGCAACCCACACACCAACAGATTTTCAACCAGTCTCCCGACTGTGAACAGAGGAAATCTTGCCTGATTATCTTGTGGTGTGTACCCAGCATAAGTAATATAAAGTGAACTGTATACTGATCTGCGACAGGTGCTGATGCAGACTGGACCGCTGGAGTTACAGCGGCTGAAGTCGCTGGAATGATCTCTGTGGGTTGAGGTGGATAAACTAGCTTTTATCTCTCTCAGACGAAAGGATAAATGAGATTTTACCTGCGTCATTGACAGTAACTTCCTCTTTTCAGAGTGGTTTATCTAGTTTCGTCAAAGGATGGTGTTACAGATAAGTGACTTCAGAACTTAGTTATTAATAGAATGTAGAGACGAACATAAACATGTGAATGATAATTGTCTTTACTGTGCATGTTGAAAATATCATCAGGGAGTCCTGGAAATGTTAAACAAAACGGAAGCTACACTGGAAAAAAAAAATGTAAACTGCAATTTACATTACAAGATTTCCAAAAATTGTTTCAGTTAATTGTGATTTGTCAGGTTGATATAGTCAAACTGAATGATACCTTTGATTGCATAAAAAACAGTTAATTTATGTTACCACAAAGTGCACTGTTTAGCAGAAAAAAACTTTTGTTGGTATGCACTGTAAAAATAAATATAATATGCGATTAACCAAAACATAGGTTTTTTTTTTTCTAGCCTTTGTCTTTATACAGTCAAATTCACTTAGTGAACCCCTTGCCTATTCACAAATAAAGTAAAGAAATTGCAAAATGATGTTAAAGAATAATTTTATTACATTTTTAAGATTGTTGCAACTGTTATGGGGTCAGCTGTAGCATTTGACCTTGACTGTTAAAGAATAATTAGTACATATATTATCATGTGTTCATACATTACAGCTGACAGACATGGCTTTACTGCATTCAAATTTTGTCTTTCCAATATACACAGTCTCTGATCGTTTTCATTTCTCAAACCAATTTGATCCATTTGAAATCTGATGAATAAGATTCCTTACTCTAAAAAGCCAAGACTTGCACAGATGACCCACACCATCATGCCATTGACATATTTCAACTATGTTACAACCTCCTTCCGGCAGTAATCACACTTCATCCTCCCCGCAACGGTAGTCAGACCTGGTGGAATAATTACTGCATCTATAAATACACAGAAATGAGGTAATACTGATGAAAATTAATAATGTGATTATCTAACACAGATGCATATTGTGCTTGCTGAAACCTTCTAGTCATTGAACACAGAGTCTCTGTAATCTAAGGCTTTACTGCTCACCTGAGTCAGTCGCAGGAGCCACTGCAGGAACCGCCTCAGGAGCCTGGACCATCTGAATTGCGGTCGGTGCCACTGGAGCTGAAAGAGAAACAAGCTGATGATGAAAACCAACAGAACCAGAGTCTCATAGCACATCAACACTCACCAGATGGATGTGGCTGAACTGTCTAAACTGCAGGCATTATCTGTTGTTGTGGAGCCTGCAGTTGGTAAACTGTGGCAACTGGAGCTGGAAAACCGAAAACCATGATCTCAAGTGGTGGCATGACTTGAGTTTTTCTTGCAGTTATGACATGAAACGTCAAAAGAAGTTATTAACCTTTTTTTTTTTCTCCATTTTGACTTAAAATTTTTAGTATGTCATAATTTTGTCATAATTACATAATTATTATGACCTTTCTTATAATTATGACTTAATATGTTGTAAGTCATAAGTATAGAATTTTTGTGATATTTTGAACTTTTATCTCATAACTTTGTTTTTAAATTTTTATGTGATGGAAGTGGTCTTCCATATGTAAAATCTTTCATCCTGTGTATGTTTTCCAAGGGTGGCTATCAATTTATGAGATGTACACACAGTGTGTATGTGTTTGCATTTATCTTATTTATACATAAATCATAAAAAGTGTTTCCAAGGAACACTGACATTGAGCCCATTGTTATTTTTTGTTTCTTAATTAGTTCTTAATTCTTTTAAAATGATTTATAGTAAAACATGGCAGCAACTTTATAGTAACATGCTGATCATACTAGAATCATGCTAGCAACATGTTAGTACCTTGCTAATCATACTAGAAACATGCTAGCAACATCCTAGTTACATGCTGACCATGCTAGAAACATGCTAGCAGCATGCTAGTAACTTGCTAATCATGCTAGAAACATGGCAACAAAAGTGTTTCCAAGGAACACTGACATTGAGCCCATTGTTATTTTTTGTTTCTTAATTAGTTCTTAATTCTTTTAAAATGATTTATAGTAAAAGTCTACGAAGTGTAGTGCTGGTCATCTCAGACGGCATGCCATATAATCAACCTTTCCCAACAAGCTTTATTTATATGTTATAAAAAAAAAAATTATGAATGCAAAAATTTTTAATTTTGACCAGGAAAACAAAACACATCAAAATTGCAGTGCAAATAGGAGACTTTTTGCTTGTTCATTTTTTTTTTTTTTTTCATAAGTCTGACTTTTATATAGTAACACTTCTGTTTCTCTTTAGGATAAATTGCTTACGTTGTAAAATTTGCTAAATGTAAATATTGTAAATATTAAGTGTGTATATTTACATCTTTTTTTTTTCAGTCAAAAAAAGTTAAAGATATCATGTCTTTCTTAGAAATGGTGCATTTTTACAGTAACATTGTAGTATGTGGAAACATTCCTTCTAGTTGAGTACAAGTGAGAATCAGAGGATCTACTGGTCAACCTGGACAACTGGTGATCCAGGATATGGAGGGGGAAACTGTCCGTTTTTCATTATCATAAACCTGTAACTGGTGCTTTAATAGTGTGACAGTTCCATGTTCAACACTGCCAAAGCAATTTTCTTTAAAGTGTGACTTAATTGTCAGGTGTGTCATCAGCTGCGTTATCATGAGAACTGATTGTCTGACAACAGAGTCCCGATCAACCAGTTTGCCAGCATTTTATCTGTTTTCAGTAACAGATAAGTCAGCGGAATGTGTGGATTGGAAAAAATGAGAGAACATTTCAAATAGGTGAGGGTTCTAATAATTGCTGCCAAAAATTACTTGCATTAAACACTGAAACATAAAATAATGGACAGATGAAATAAAATGAAAAAAAAGTATTGCAGGTAAATAAGGCCTCTTTTGCCACTGACTTTGAGATTTACTCGATATCACTCATATCATCTGTTAATAAGCTTGAAATATTTATAAATAATTATCTTTATTATAATATTATAATATATTATAATTATCTTTGCTATTATCTTTATTTCAGGTTATCAAATAACAATATTATATAAAAAGTATATAAGACCCTTCTTCCTTGGCTGGGATTGTTTAGAGCCCTTTGAAGCTGCATTTAAACTGCATTTTGGAGGTTCAAAAAAAAAATCCTCAATTTCTTGACAACTGCAGAAAGAAAGACATGAACATCTTGGATGACAAGGAGGTGAGTAATTTTTCTGTAAATTTTTGTTTTGGAAGTGAACTCCTTTAATTACTCACCCTCATATCGTTCCAAATATAACAATATCTAGTATAATAAGTGTTAATGATAAATCCCTATTGACATTTGCACTCGCTACTGTATACAGGCCGGCCGCCAGGGCACCATACAGACTTTATCAAAGAATTTGCTAATTATCTATGCGAGTTAGTAGTTTTTTTGAACCAGAAGGGGCATAATATCACCCAAAAGCAATGTGAAAGACTGGTGGAGAGCATGCCAAGATGCATGAAAGCTGTGATTGAAAATCACGGTTATTCCACCAAATTTTGATTTCTGAACTTTTTATAAGTTAAAACATTAGTATTGTATTGTTTAAAAATGTTTTCTTTTGCATTATATGTAAGTAGAAGCTAAATGCCATCTAATGTTTAATCAAGGAATGCTTTCAATATGGGTTTTTATGACAATTCGTATAGCATCTTTAATTTACCTGCTAGCGTTTTGACACGAAGTGCGAGTCTCGTGACGTGAATAGAAACAGAACTTTTCTCTTCATCTTTATCTGAAATGTTCACTATAGATTCTGTATAGGAGCACTGATGTGGCAGAGATATAAAGACCAATGCTAATTGGTTCCCGATTGAATGGTCAGAGGGAACATATTCACAAAACATCTAAGTTTCCAGCTCTTCTAAACACCTACAGTGCCCCATCTTCTTCCCAACCATTCTTATATCAGTCATTTTATCCAGTCTCAGACTGATGACCTTCATTTTCTCTTCAACGCTTGAAATAAACCCACTAACAAGAGGACTGTGGGTGTATACAGGTGGGTGCCTCTAGCATTCCAATGTGCTAAATATTACGTCTCACGCCTCATTTGAGGTTTTGTAGGAAGGTTTTATTTGTTGCTGTTTCACTTGTTAGCCACTAGAGAGCGTTCTAGTACCTCATGTTTGTTTTGGGGTTATCAGGTGTCGAATATTGGCTTCACCTGTCGGTAGTAGGCTATTCCTCTTTTCATATTGTTCTTTACTCATGTTGGTTTGTCTTGTGATTTCGGCAAGCACGATGCGTTCCCTCCAACTGGTAACATTTTTTGTTAGCAGGACTTTTACCTATTATTATTTACTGAAAATGTATTTCAGTGTTCAGTCTTAAGAATGATTTAGTATTATTTTATTTTATCGAATTCAACATGTTGTTCCAGCTCTAAACCCTTATTCAATTAACTACTTTAGAAGCTGTTGTAAAACTGTTCTGTGTTCACGCGTCCTTCCGAGTTCGTTTTTTCAAGGAAAATATGACGTTAATGGGGTCGCTTTAACCCGCGGCAACGGTGTTAAAGTAGCCCAATTTGGCAACATTGTTTAGAACGTTCAGAAAACTTTCAGAAGTAACATTCACATAATGATTGCAAAATGATAAAATGGAACGTTCGATGAATATTTTAATAAATGGACGTTTTGTTTTGAACGTTCCGAGAACATTTAGAGAGAACATTTTTATACCTCAAATGGTAAAGTTTTGTTAGCTGGCATGATCGTAGATCGTAGACATGATTATAAAACATTGTCTTTTGTTACTCGTTTTGCATACCATTTCTTACTATGTATTAAAACATAGTGAACAATTAAGGAACAAGCTAGTTATTCTGTTCTTCATTATGTCTCCTGTATTTTCACAATTCTTCACAATTAACAGCCTGACACAGGCCTACTTATCTTTGATAGCACTTATCTTAGAACATACGTTATCAGGAAACTCAATCAATGTTTCATTGACAAAGGAAGCAAAGGCTACAGAAGCGGAAAAAAAAAAACTTTCCATAATATTTACATGAGATCCAAGCTACATACACGCTGGTGACTTCCTTGTGTCAGAGTACTTTAGCTAGTTCTGTCAATCGAAGCATTGTGTTTATTTTCTTGACTTCACAACTCAGCTATTAAGAGAATGCAGTGTACAAGAACATACAATGTTTATTGTCTTTACTGAGAATAGTTGCAGTCAAAAGACGCAAACAGTATGAATTCTTTGTGCTGTCTATGCTATTGTTTTAAGTTAGATCTGAAATATCACGCTATAGGGCTATATATAATCTAATACAACAAATCGTTGTGTGATTGTTGGGGAAAATGAGGCTTTGTAGACATTTAGATTAAGAACAATTTAATCCAACTTTGGTCCTGGAGGGCCACTGTCCTGCAGAGTTTAGCTCCAACCCTAATTAAAGATGCCCAGCCCTGACATAACCCACTGAGCAAACGACGTCCAAACGACGTCATTTCAACGTCTTTGTCGGAATATAGACATGATCTGCACGTCGGGTGGACGTCTCATGTTTGTTGGGAATCAAATAAACAAACACTGAAATAAACATTAGTTCTGCAAAAATGGCAAGAAGTAGTAAAATGTACATTCTGCTTATGTATGTGAAACCCAAGTCTTTTTATGTCCTGGTGTTCTTTTTCTTTGAATTAGGAAGTCCAGTAATGATGCTGGTGGTAAAGGTTTCATTTTGTCTTCCAGTTTTTCTTTGTTTCAGAACAAGCTACATGCGTTTGTGCACATAGACGAGGGTTTTGCAGCTTGGACAGCGATGCTCTACATCTTTGCAGGAATCCACACAGAATGGAATCAAACAGCACGGCCAGATCCTGGACAGAAAAAGAAAAATTGGTGTTTTCTCATATCAGTTTAATATACTGTAGTTGGTTAATGGTTCATTCATTCAATTCAGGCAGCTGCTACGTATCTACTAAAATAATTCTAAATATATCACATACAAGTTTCAATATATTTCAGTCTGATGGTCCCTCCTCTACATGGGAAGTTCTTGCAAAGTGGACCAGACACTCAAAAGTCAAAAATGTGGGAATCTAGTGAATACAGTTCTTACCCCAAAATGCCAAGTCCTCCACAGATAGCCCACACAAACAGGCCGTTGACATATGTCGTCTCTGTAACGACCTGCTGCTGGCAGTGAGGACATTTCATCTGTCCCGGGACGTCAGTCAGACGTGGTGGCACAACTACCACTGTGGCTACTTGAAGAGATAGATATTACGATCGTAAACCTCTAATGTGCTGTTCTATTCAGATGCATCACATGTATGCTGAAACCTAGTATTTGAATGTAGAATCTCATTAAACTGGTGCTTTTCTGCTCACCAGGTGCAGCAGACTGGACCGTGTGAGTCACGGTGGATGACATGACGGTGGGCTGTGGTTGGTAGACTGCCACTGGAACTGAAAGAGAAAAAAAGCTCATGATGAAAACCTACAGAACCAATCTGGCTTCTTATGTGCCCTTTATGTGTTTTTTCCAAGCTTTAAAAGTCCTTGAGACTTGAGATGATGGAAATCTCAGCCTGCGAACTTGCTTTTTATGTTATAGTGTTATACTGAAGTGTTCTGGTTTGACATTTAAACAGAGAGCTTTATAACACAAGACATCAACACTTACCAATGCCAGGCATAGATGAAGACTGGACTGTCTGAGTTACAGTGGATGAAGACATGGCTGGGGCTTGTGCAAATTGTGCTGGGTAAACTGTAGCTATTGGAGGCAGGAACAGAAAAAATGTGATCTAAATCTTCAAATAGTGGCATAACATAAGGTTTATAAGTCAGAATTGAAAAGACCTTCTTTCCAAGTTCACTATAAAATTGCAAATAAAATGGAAGCTGATTTCCACTAAATAAGAAAGAAAAAAATGCATACATTGGTAAATCATAATTATGAAATTAAAAGTTATAATTATGGGGTAAGAAGTCTACTTAGAATTAGAAATGGATATAAATTGCATAAATATGAAATGTATAGTCACAATTCTGACATAAAAAGTCTACATTTTTTCAAATTAATTTTTTCAAAATAATTATGACTTAAAATCTTATAACTGACTTATGACTTAATATTACAAAATTTTGACTTTCTCATAATTATGACTTTATATTTAAATTTTTGACCTAATTTTGACTTTTTGTCACACAGTTTACTTCATATGTAAATTTTGACTTTTATCTCATAATTATCACTTTGTCAATATAGATTCTGTGTCATAATGTTGGCTTTTATCTCTATAATTATGACTGTTAATTTCAATTTTTCATCTCATATATATGACTGTCAGTTTGGACCTTTTATCCCATAATCCCATAACTGACTGTGTTAATTTTGTCTTTTATCTCATAATTATGACTGTCAACTTTGACTTTTTATCTCATAATTATGAATTGTGGAATTATTTTGACTTTTTTATTTCATGAAACTATGAATTATGTTAGTTTCAACTTTTAATCTTATAATTTTGATTTGTCATAAGATTTCTGTTATGACTTAATCTTGGAGTGTAATAATTACATAACATTTATCTTATAATCATCATATTTTATCATAAGTTTTTCTTAAATCCCTTTATATGTCTGTGCTTTGCATCATGACACTTCTGAAACTGTCTCTTTAGTATAAATTACTTATGTAGAATGTGTTAAAAGAATATATCCAACTTTTGTAAATCCTCTTCCACGCTTTTTTAAACAAACATTGCAGTGGGACAAAAAAGTATGTCATGGCATCATGACTGAGCAAATTAGTTTTTTTTCCTTTGATTAGAAAGTGGAGACACCATTTTGGAATGCTGTAGGACTTATTGTGGTCTAATGAACCACTTCAAGTTTCCTTCTGAACTACAGTCTCAATCCACACAGTAAACATGAGTTCTCACCAGTGCCCGGTGACTGATGTGTTTGGATTATGTTGGACGCCATGACTGTCTGTGCGGGTGGTGGATTGTATACAGTGGCCACTGGAACTGTAAAAAAGGACATTGTTGAAGCACTATAGTTACCAATGACTGATAATTTCTAAATTGAGAATCAGGGTCTGCTGACCTGGTTGGGTTTGATAGGCAACCTGCGGTGCCTGGTAGGAAATATTTGTTTGAACCATTGGTGGTCCAGGATATGGAGGGGGTGACAGTCCTTTATCCATTATCAGCAGTCTGTGAATGAGAAAAACATAAGTGTGACAGTTCTATATAATGCAAAGCAACAATAAAATTAACTGAAATAATAGATTAACTGCTGCCTTTGTCTCAAATCATTAACGTCACTAAAATGAAGGGTTTGGGCTGTGCACATTTTTGTAATGGCATCAGTTGTTCAGCAATGAGTCACATGGCATTTATAGGTGACTGGCTCAAAAATATGTTTGCATCAAGCGGGTTGCAGGTGTCTAAAACAATGTCTAAAAGCTGCTATGTGTACAGTAAACAAGCTAAAACACGCAGAGCTACGTTTTTATAAGCTGTCTCGCGCTGTCTCTATAAATGTGGCAATCAAAGCAGTGATTGGTTAGGCATTTGGAGAAGTAGTGGGCGTAAGCATAAACTTGGTTCCCTAACAAACAAGGGTCGCAATACTTTTTGTTTTAATTAAATGTTTTACTGCAAGTGTGCTTTTGAGTCTTTCTTTTAAACACGATTTGCTTTCATATTTTGCATATAATGCAATGACTTATTCACTTTAAAAGTGCGGCATAACCGTCCAGTGTTCACCCCTGATGTACCGCATTAACATGTGATTGATCACCTCAACGTAGAGCCCCGAACAGCTGGTTTGACGACATTTTATGTGTCAGCGATTCATGTTCTGACAGGTGAGTAAGCGGAACGTGCTTTCGGAAAAAGTGAGACAATTCAAATTTGTAAGTTTAAACATTCTAAAGGCGAGGGAGTTTTAACGGTTTTTAAGTTTTAATTGAAACGCATTTAAACACTGCAACAAAACGAGCAGACGGCAATAAACAGAAAGTACATTGACTCAGATAAATTAGGTCACTTTTGACATTTACCTTATTTCACTTCATAGCAAGGTTTTTAAAAAATAATCTCATGTGACGACATTTTATACATTGGTTCATATCGCGGCGCTTAGAAATTCAAATGCCCGATGAGTGGCGCGATAAAGGTAAACGCTCTATCATTTTTTTTGTTAAGTTTCCCATAAATGTAGGTAGAGGCACGTTTTTCCAATGAGCCTTTAATCTCAAAGAAGTCTTTGATCCCTGCTTTAATCCCTGCTGAAAAACTAAATGCCATTACAAACATTGCAAACCATCTACTATTAACCACTGAAACCATTAAAAGATTGCTTGCTGTTGTGTGTCTTGGGATGTATTACATTGAGATTTAGTGGTTTTAACAAGCCACCAATAGAAGGTGACAAATTACCAGTGGATACCAACACCAATTTCTATTACAAGTTCTGAGACACAGAGTAACTGTAAGAGCACGTAATCCAAAGGATAGTTTCCCCATCTAAAACACAAACTCATTATGATATGACACATACCTGTGTGTTTCTGCAGGTGGAAAGCTGTGGAAATTCTGATGCTCTTCACTATAGATACTGAAAAGTACTGCTATGACAAATATAAGAGGTGGAGCTAAAATTAGACTATTGGTAAGAAGGCTAATGCTAATAAATTTTCAGAACTTCCTCATAATACCATGCAAAAGACACTGAATGGTCAGAGGAATCATGTTTGCAAAATACCTGAATAACACCTAGTCTCATCTTCATCCCAGTCATCAGAGTCTGAGACTGCTGACCTTTACGTTCTCTCAAATGCTGGACATAAACACACTAACAAGAGGATTGTAGGTGTACATTTGTGTTGAAGTAAGAATTAAAAGAGGTTCAGTTTCAGCCTGTTAATGTGGATGATATTTGTTTAGAGGTTTGCGTGTGTCCTGGTAACAAATAAAAACTTATGTAACTGGGCAGCAAGGTTTAAAAATGAAACGGGATACATTACTAATGGATGCAGAGACCACAATGTATTTGTCTGTGTGGGTTTCGTATTTCATTCTGCTGTTCTACAGAACGATCTTGTGATGTGATGTGATCTAAACATTTCAGTCTGGTATAATGATTCTATAAAATAGAGTATAATTGTTCTTTTGTAAGTGAAATACAATGATAACAAGGGTTGGACTACCATTTAGATGTCCCTTTAGGCAGTGAGAACAGGTAAAGTTGCTGGAATGAAGCTAGTATGCCATCTAATGTTTAAGCAAGGAAAAGTATGAGTATAAACATAAATTACAGGTCTTTGCTGCTTAACACTTGACCAGGACCTTTGCGAGCTGGACTACGGTGGATGGAGACCCATATGGTGGTTTGCAGTAAATTGAAGGTGACTGATCTGTAAAAGTGTCAAAGCACAATATAAAACCACTAAAATCCCTCATGGACAGGCTGGTCCATTTTTCCTCACCTTTGATCTGTGTGATTTCAATGCAAAGGCATATTTTTGAATAAATAAAAATGCACTGATCTATATATCATCAAATGTTTTCTTGAAAAAAAAAAAAAAAAAAAAAAAAAGATAGGACGACTTTTAGAGTAAACTATTATTTAATAATATAGACCTATGTATGCAAAATGACATAGTAAAGTACGTAAAACATTTTTTCTTAAATTTAAAACATACAAAATTTACATAAAAAGATATGTATGCTGTATATCAGCAACAAAAAGCTGAATAAGCATTGCATTCTTATATGACCATGTTAGATATGTATGTATGTCCATGATAGGCTAAAACACAATTCTGTCAAATTCTTGTAATGTTACCGCTGAAGATTAGTCTGGATTTTCTTTGCTACCGAGCGAATTACATGCGTTTGTACAGGAAGACGACTGCCTTGCAGTTTGGACAGGAATGCTCTATGTCTTTGCAGGCATCCACACAGAACGGAATCAAACAACACGGCCAGATCCTTTGTAGAAAGCAAAAAAACAAAAACTCTCATTTTAGTTGTAGCAAATGACTCTTAGATTCGAAAATAGTGACTTACAAATGACAAGTAAGTAAGTTTGTTTCTTACATTAGAATGCCAAGACTTCCACAAATGGCCCAGGTAAGCAAGCCGTTGACATATCTGGTCTCAGTGACAACGTCCCTCTGGCAGTGAGGACATTTTGTTTGTCCCGGGACATCAGCTAGCCTTGATTGCATCACCACCACCTGCGTGACTGAACAGAGAAACCAATATAGTTTTAAATAAACAATAGTAATATTTTCTTTCTTTGCATTTGTATTTAAATTAAAAAAAAAAAAAAAAAAAAAAAAACAACAACAATCTTTAATTACACACTTAAAAATAAAGGTTCTTTATTGGCATTTATGGTTCCATGAAGAATACTTTTCAAAGCACAAAAGGCTCTTTATATTGAAAAAAAGATCTTTAGATGATTCAAATGTTCTGCACAGTAAGAAAATAAAGTGGTTGTAATTTGGATTAACATATTAATCACTACAGTATTTGGTCACTATGGCTGCTTGTAAGGACAAACCATTACATTTTTAGTTGTGTACACCCAGCTGGTGCTGAGTTTCTAATGAGTAAGTAGCATAAAGTGAAATGACCTGCAACAGGTGCTGATGCAGACTGGACTGCTGGAGCTACAGTGGCTGATGTCACTGGAATGCTCTGTGTGGGTTGAGGTGGATAAACTGCAGGTACAGGACATGAGAAAACCACATGATAAAAACTGACAGAACCTGTTCAGTTCATCTCTCTCAGATGCAAGGACATGGGTCAACTCACCTGGTTGAGGTTGGTATGCAACTGGTTGTACTTGGTTTGGCATGTTAGTTTGGTTCAGCGGAGGACCAGGATATGGGGGGAGATTGGGTTCTTTATCCATTATTAAAGTTCTGTGAGATTAGAAAGAGCAGAAAATAGATGTTATATTGTTACATTATGTCTATTTACAGTGGGGCCTGTACAGAAGTCTGCCACACCCTTATGCGTGCCGGATATTTATTTTAAACAGATGAGAAGGATAATTCTGAGTAAGTGCTAAAGTCAGTCTATCATGGAAGTTACTATTTACCTTTCCAACTCACACTCATGCCATCATCATACACACATAGAAAGGCTTCTTTGCTTTTCTTTACAATGACTCATCGATTGAAAATAAACCAAAAAGGCTGGTCACACTGCCCATTGATCATAGACAGAGAGACAGACACAAAGATAGCAAAACTTTCATCCTTAAACCCCAGAAAAACATTTGTTCTGACAACCAAAGGTCTACTGTTAACCAAAGTATGGTAATCTTATTACCCTATATTGGTCAGTTTGAAATACGTAATAACACATACCTGGTTTTTGGAGAGCTCCGGAAAATCTTCTTCCTTAGAAAGTCGCTGGTCAAGTGTTAAGAGATAACATTAAACTCACTATTATTATAGCCAACAATAGATAGAGAGAGAGAGAGAGAGAGAGAGAGAGAGAGAGAGAGAGAGGAGGGGAGGAGTATATATGTATACAGTATAATTATTGTGTGTATATAATTACATAAATATTAAATAATTAATATTTATATGATTATTTGCTGTCACTATTGCTTTTAACTTTTTTTAGTAACCACTTTTTGAACTGCCTATTTTTTTTTTACTGTAGTTCACTTACATTATGCTGCAGGCTGTTAAGTCTAATAATCTATTTAATTTAGTAACAAGAAAATAATACATTTCGATAATACCCATACATTCTGTTATTATTCGTAAGTGAATTAGAGCTTGTCTTACTTCAGTAGCCTACATTTGCTAGCCAACACTGTCCTTTTTTGCATTTAGTTTTTTTTAATGTTTAAACCTTATTTTAAAAAAGGTGATTTTAAAACAGAGCGGAGATCAAACGGTGTGAATGTTTTAAATAATTATTTTACATAAATGACATTAGCCAGCCTGGTTATTTATGACTACAGTCAAGCTACTAATACGTAATTTGTATTAACTTGTTACTAACTACATTGAAGCTGTCTACTCGTGTAAGGAGGCTGTATATATTATTATGAGGTTAAGTTGTATATGATTTAATGGAAAATGTATTTAATTTCTTCTTGAATACTTTCTAAAATGTTCCAAAACTTTGCATGTGTTGCAATGGATGAATTGATGTGTCAGCCCAGATGTGGAAATCCAGTGTGCAATGATTTGCCAGATCGAGATATTGTTTTCATTATCCTTTTTGTGCATCTGAAATAAAGGGTGACCAAACAAGCATGAATAAAATGAATAAAATGGTTGGTCTGCCCTCTAGTGTTACTGGAAACTAATTCCACAGTCTAATATTGAGTAAAACTGACTGGAGGTGAGCTTTCCACAACATACACACACACAGTCTGTTTGTGCCCCTTCCATCAGGCCATAGATACAGAACAATCACAGACTGAGGAACAGTTTCTTTCCCAGAACAGTAGCCTTACACCCCCTCCCCAAAAAACACACACACAGAGCTGCTGAGGATTGAAGGTTGGATCATATTAAAGCTGGTTGCCCCCTTCCTTAATGTTTACAGAACATTTTAATAATATTAACAAAACATTGTAAACACTGTATTTTTATTTATTATCATTACTATTATTATAATTTTGTGCAATATTTCCTTATTTTTGATCATTCTTTGCACTAATGCACACGCACTGCACTTTGTTTTCACTGTATATATTATTTATTATACTTCAGTGAAAGCATCTTGTTTATTTGTTTGTCTGTTTCTAATTTTCTTTCTACTTCTCTTATTGCTGCTGTTCTCTCTGAGAGCTGCCAAACAAATTTCGTTGTATCACTACAATAACAATAAAGTCTTTACCTTTACCTTTACATAACAAAATTGTAATTTTATGAATCAATAAATAAATAACTTTTAAAAAATCAGTCCGATGTAGACTAATTTTATTTTCTCTTTATCTCTCTCTCTCTCTCTCTCTCTCTCTCTCTCTCACACACACACACACACAAATAATGAGTCACTTGCATACCCAGACTTTCCAACATTCATTTAAACACCCACACATAGTTAAGTTCATTCATCTTTCATGTGATTTCTTCCTTTTCGTCATCACACATGTACACACACACACACACACACACACATTACATGCACTTACAGACACACACAGCTCAGGTTACAGTTGCATAAATTGCTGTTTAAAAGTTAGACATCTCATTTTTCATAACTTTATAAAGTCAGTTAAATAAAAAGGTAGATTGGTCTAATTTGAAACTAGACACAGTCTTAACATAGTGAATATTTATGTATCTGGCGGCAATTTTTCACAGAAAGCTCACAGAATATTTTTTTTAAGGAATCCCGGGTATTAAGACTGGTATGGCTTAATATAACGTAAATTATGTCTTTTACTAAAATATGTAGTAGATAACGCGTGAAAGATTTACGTAATTTTAAAAATCCACATGGTTTTATACATATTTTGGGCTATGGGGGGCGCCATTATTTCGGTGACATGAAAAGGTTACACTTGGCGAGCTACTGCCGCTACCTGTTGCGGAGTCATTTTCATCGATTAAAACCTTATGATTTATTCTGTTCTTTGCATAAAGATATCACATGGCTTCAGAAGAACTGGAATGCAACACAGATGGTTTGTAATACTCTTATACTGCTTTTTTTATAGTCAGCTTTTGCAATAAAAACATGTGACTGTACTTTTATTTGCCTGTTACGTGTTTTATATTGCTCAGAAGTGGGTAGATTTAGGGTAGGGCTGGGGTTAGGTGCTTCAAAATATCTATGAAAGTATAAATGTATACAAAACTCTTTCTACTTTTACAAATGCATGCAAACCATTAAATGCGTCTTCATCTGACGCATAAGGCAAACAACAGAAAGCAATGGAGTACCCTAACCAAGCATCAATGTGAACTGGAAGAATATGTAAACATATACATTTTACATAACATTTATTTATTTTTATGTTTTTTTTTACAAAACAATAATTTGCAAATACAGGCTCAAAAAAACATACAAAAAAGATATCGCAATTAAAGGTAAGTAAATAGACTTTATAATATCGTCAATCACTCTGCATTGAATCGCTTTAAATGTTATACGTTTGTAATAAGATTTACAAAAAAAAAAAATTACTTCTGGGCAACTTCCTTCGAGTTCTCAGTATTTTGGTGGATCTTCATGTTCCCTGGCGCAGCATATGTGCTACATACGTTTGTAAATGCGGACGATGTTCTTGCAGTTCGGACAGGAGTGTTGCACATCCTGACACGAGTCCACACAGAACGGGATGCAACAACAGAGCCAGCACCTGAAAAATCACAGAAGACAAGCTCTAAATATCAGCAGTCTGTGAATTAAATATCAGTACATCAATAATCTGTTCATACTCACCCGAGGAGCACAAGGACTCCGCAGATTAACCAAGCAAGCAATCCACTGACATTTTCGGTTTGCGTGACGACGTCCGTCATGCAGTGAGGACAGATAATGCGGCCCGGCACATCAGTGAGACACGCGATCTGCGTCTGTGTAACTGCATGCGTACAAATGCAACTATTAAATGCAGAATGCATTTACATTTAGTTTTTTTTTTTTAGGATTCTTTCAGAAATATAAAGTTGAAAAAACAAACAAACAAAAAAAAAAAAAAAAACAACAACCCAGGCTCATTAGAAATACGTGCCTCTACATACATTTCTGCAACACGGTACCTTACTGCACGTTTCGCGGCAGTTTCAAGTGAAATGTCCAGAGAGTAGCGCTAAAACACACGTTCAGTACGTGGCACGTTTTTATTACGTTGGTACTGGCACATATTTATTATGTTGCTAGAGGTACATATTGCCGCTGTTCAGAATTTAGTTTCGCTAAAGGTTGATGCTCTGTCTTATTGGAAATATCCCCTACACCAAACCCAACCCTAAACCAAACTAATAATGTTAACAAATGCAAAACTGATTAAAAAAAGCATTTTTGTGATGCAGCCGTGCTATTTTATCTTCTTCATTCAGATTTAAACTTATTTGTCGCACAGTAGTTTCACGGGGTTTGAACCAGCACTTTTCATCACCCAAGTGCAACTCCGTATGTGACGATAACGTTCAAAAGTATCAATTTTCAAACCAGGCAGGATGTTAAAATTGTTTTAAAGCCATAATATGATATTCAGCAGTAGTAATCGTCTGAAAATTAGGCTTTATTAATCAAAACTCTGGGTAAATCATACTATGTGTGAAAAGGAATAAAAATTTTACTGCCTCTAGCGTTCATTTTTATTTTTTCAGGTTTGCAGAAATGTATATAGAGGCACGTATTTCCAATGAGCCAAGATGTTTTTCAAGTTGGGAAAAAAAACAGCATTTATTTAAAAACAGAAATCTTTAGTAACATTACAAATGTCTTTACTGTCAGTTTTGGTTAATTTAATGCATCCTTACTGAATGAAAGTAACCTACAAAAGTTAGAAAACATTATCAACATAAATCCTTTTCTGAATCATTTCATAAGTCCTTTTTAACTCCTTTTTTTAATTTTTCAGAATAAATTCAATAAAGTAACTTGGAATTATGATTGTCTGGTTATATATAGTCACACATGTCCTTTCTGCTGTGCTGCCTGATTAGTGGAACTCAGTCCAGGTTTGTTGGATCATTCGGTCAGCACGCCATGTTAATAACTACTAGTGTTTATTTAAATACAGTGATTACCAGAGTCTCATAGCATGAATAAAACATGGGAAATGATGGATCTTGTGTGCTGAACACTCACTTGCAGGGACTATCACGGGCTGGACAGTGACAGTTGTAGCCGCAAACCCATATGGAGGTGGTTGGTAAGGTACAGCTTGGGGACCTGCAAAAATGTCAAAGCACTGGTTGAAAACACTGAAACCTGCTGTAGTGGAGATATACTCTACCAGTCCGAAATTTTGGAATAATTAAGGTCAGAATAATTAAGGTCAGAACATCTTATCGCCATAATCTCCACCCACTGGCATTCAGTCGCTTAACGGCTGATTAATATGCAATGACGTTAGCCAATCATAACAGTGGCAGATTACTGGCAAGCTGTAAAGGACCCGCCCCTTAAAAAAGATCATTGTACTCAGCTCGCTGTAACGGGTAGACATGATTTGAAAACACAATGACAAAATCAGTAAAACACTATATATTTATCATTAAGATTCAAGGCTTGTGCTTCCACACTGTAAAATCTAATTAGTTGGGCTTACTTAAAAAAAGCATGCAAACCGATTGCCTTAAAAAAACTAAGTAAAGTGAAATAAGAATAGTATGTTGTAGTGACAAATGCTTAGTTAGTATAGTTTACTTACACGGGAGCTCTAGTAACTAAAAAAGAACTGTAGGGGGTACTTGATCATTTACTTTAGGCTTACACTTGACTTAGTATAGCTACTCACAGACTCCCAGAGTGCATTGCGGCATGAATAAATTATGCAATTGCTTTGTTTTACTGTTGTTGTTTTTATTTGCTAATTTTATTTACTGACTTGTGTCAGCAGTAACACAACAAAAGGAGAAAATAAAATAATATAATGGTTATTGTCACAATTAATAAAAATAAATAAAATTGAATTGTTACCATCGTTGTGATTCTCATGCTGAATGAGGACTCAGACTGAAGTTTGTGACTTGAGCACATTATCACAAATATTAAAGGACTGTCTCAACCCAATAAAGTTTCTCAAGGTGTTTATGAAGAACAATAAAATTGTAAAAGATCATTAATAAATATAAAAAATACATTAGCTGAAGAATTGGAAAGATTTAGTTAACTGAAACATCAGAATTTGAAGGTTACCTTCTAAAAGCAACCTACTTATTACTTTTCTTCCCTTGAAATCAAAAACTATGACTTCATGTTGCATTGCTGCATCAATAGGAAAAAAATTATAATAAAAAAAGCAAAGTTCCAAGTGCCCAACCAAACGGAACATTAATCGCTATAATGGTAAGTAAAAAAATAATAATAATAATAAAAAAATAAATAAAATAAGACACACCAACAACATTTTACAAAAATCAACATCAATTTATGAAGTCAGTTTATGTGATGTTCTCTCAAATATGTAGCTGTATTGAAACAACATTCAAGATGACTTTGGGAAATGAGTGAATGTAACTAGTGAAAAATAACTGCAGATTAACAATTGCCACCTCAAAAAAAATTGCTTTTCTTCTTTCTGTTGTTATTTTGCAAATTAGCAACATATTAGTGCACTGCTGCCTCTCACTGGTTTATTAATGTCATTGGTTTCTTTGTGGCTACTTGAATATTTTAAGTAAGCATCACTCAAAGTAGTAAGTAAACTGTTTTACTCGCTTGAAAGTAGCTGTAACTTAATAAAACCTAGTAAGTATAGCAACTAAGTAAAGATAACTAATTATATCTAAGTAAGGTAAACTATTGGATTTTACAGTGCACAGTGTGAAGGATTAACCAAACTCTTCCTGTTTTATTCACCACATATGTCAGCTGAAAGGAAATTTTGGCTTTCTTTTAAAAAAACTCTTTGCAATCTTTTTGTAGAACAAGGTTACTTGAATTTCAAGTTCTTCAGTTGCTGATTTAATTTACATGCTATATTATCTAGTCTTAAAGCTTTGGCTGATGGATGGACATTGTGAGTCTCTGCATTAAAATTTCCTGGTGTAATCTAAAATTCATTGTTCTGTGACTCGGAGATGGCCAGGTCCTGAAACCCAAACCATCTGTATTTGGAAAACATTACATTGTTATCTTTCTTCTGATAACTTTCTTTCTGACAACCATTCACTGGTGATCTACTGGTGAACAAGTGATGTAATGCCACATTTCTCCTAATATGTTCCCATGAACAAACAAACTCATCTACATCTTTTTGGATGAACTATTCCTTAAATAGAGCCAACAGTTTCATACACGATTTTACTGTGATCATAAAGTCTGTGTTTGTTTTACACAGCACATATGATGTCACGGATTGAAACATTGCACATTTCACTTCCTTAAAACACCTTCCATAAAACGGACAATAAATGTGCAGTTTCTCCATCAGAGACAACTGAATATTGGCTCAAATTTTGAGGTCGAGATTTGATAATTTTCACAAATATTTATTACATTCTGGTGTATAATCATCCTGTTCATTCTTATTAGTATGGCTCAAGTGGAAGATCAGCTGACCTGGTTGAGGTGGGTACGCTGCCTGTTGTACAGGGTAGTTTATGGGTGCCTGGCCCATCTGAGGATTGGAATAAGGAGGGGGTCTGTGGTCTTTGTCCATTTTCAAAAACCTGTGAATGCGAATACATGAAGACGAGGAATTGAAAAATAGATTTCTTTATATTCATCATTTAATTTTCTCTCTTTCCTAATCTTGTTCTACTAATTTTCCTATCGCTATAGTACCACAAACAACACTCACTGTATGTCATGATAGCAATGCAAAGCTGAATTACATATCCCTTCATGTACTTATCATATAACAACAGCAGAACCTTTAGTTTAATTAAAAAAGGTTTTTCACAACACGTACCTGTGAGTCCCTGTATGTGTTGCTTCTCCTCTGAATGTACAGCAGGATCTGGATGGCTAAGAGTGAGATCGAGAGGGCGTGGATCACATTTATAAGTGTGTCAATCGGAGAGGACAGAAGGCTACAGTCATAAATGTGGGCATAAAATTACAGGCGAGATAACAGTGACACTTACTGCGTAGACGGGGTCATTTTTACCTGACTAAAACACTTCAGTTTTCAGAAAAATTTTCCAAGACAATAATGTGAGGGAAAGTTATTATCAGTTTAACCAAGTTATTTTACCACTTGTTTACACACTTGCTGGAAATAATAGAGCAAATTTTGGCAGGCCGGCAGACAGACTTGTGGTTTAGATGGCACAGTTCTAAATCTTATCACTCAGCACGATCAAACCAGATGGCTATTATGGCTAATGATAAACTTGTGAAGACTTTGAATACATGTTTGGTCTTATTTTCTCATTGTAACACAACAGGGTGTTAATACTGTGTTTAAATAAGTAATAAATAGCCTGTTTGTGTTTCATATGCAGAAACTGTTTGGTTTATAATGTTGTAGTGTGTTCATACATACACTGCTTATATGTAGATTTGCTTGTGACTTTACTGCAGTTGCTCTCTTCCACTTCCTTTGGGTGATGTACACATAAATGCATTGTTATAGTTTGCTCTGTCAGTTCATACTCATTGCTCATAAAACTTTAATGAGATGACTCCACCATGGGAGTAAGTTTCCATTGCAGTGAAACAGCAGAGTGCTGTTCGATGCTATGCTGATACATATTGCCTCAATTTTGAGTCCAGCATTTCCTGGAATTAGTCAGTCATTAACCTTAGTGAAGCAAAATGATGTCAATTAAAACCCTGCTAGAAAGAGGACTGTAGAGAGGGGTCAGTGTACCATGTCACCCTTCACAGACCAACATGCAGTGCTAAAAATTGTTTTTCTGTGAGCATGGTTACTTGAAACCTCTCTTCTCCTAAAATATCTGATGTTTAGAACCTTTATTTTCCATGCATTTAAACTCTCACTGCTATGAACAGAATATAAAACGTGCATCAACTTCCATTAATCATATCTGAGGTTTTGGCATTTCCTTCGCTGATACTGTTATTATGCCAGGGAAATTATAAAATTTAGACTATTTTTGTTTGTTTGCTTTTTTGTTGGTCTAATAGCCTAGTTACGCTTATATTAAATGACAAATTCTGTAACCAAAGTCTGTAATTGAATAACTAGTTTCGAGCCAAAATAATCCAGAAAGGATGTTGGAAATTTGGAACGTGAAACTTTGGAACTCTGCCGTGCATAACGCGTCCTTAGCAACCGTCGGTATCCAGGCAACGAAATACAAACATTCGGCGACTTCAACCACTGCGGCAACTACAGGCTGCTAATACTTTAATGTGCACCTAAATATGATGTCATCCCAAATTTTAGTGTCTCGTCCCTATTTTGACACGCGGGTAGCGGCGCAGAATGGCTCGCAGCCGCCGCTCACAAACCCTGAGACCACCGTTAAAGAAAATGTGTACGCCGGTACATCCGCCGGTCTGGCCACGGCGGGCTACCGGAGCGCCAAATACACCCCGGAGGAGTGGTTCGCTAATAACTCTGCACTGTTAAACCGGGCCATCGCGGACCGGAATCACGCGGAGACGATTTGCCACGAGTCCAAGGCGCTGAAAACTGAGACCGATGCTGGGACTTTACGCACGCAGACCGCAGGCACCAAACACCTGGGAAATCGACTGCAGGACATCCACCGCTGGAGATCCGAGTTGGAGCAGCTCATCGAGCGGCTGATCGCGGAAACAGACCTGCTGACGGCCTCCAGGCGGCGCCTGGAAAAAGCGCTGGATGCCACCGAGGTTCCCTACGCCATCGCCACTGATAACCTCACCTGCAGAGAGAGACGCTTCGGACCGGATCTGGTGGAGGACCAAGTGGAAGAAGAACTTCTTAAGGTACAGAAAAGAACAACTGACGAAAGTCTTATTATTTTACTCTAGCTCTTCGCAAGGTGGACGCTTCTTATATTAAGAATATTATCTATTTTGTATTCTTTACTCATTAATAGAGAATAATAATAGGCCTATGTTTATATATATATATATATATATATAATAGTATTAGTAATTGTAGTAGCAATGAATAAGCTAGATACAAGTTCAGTGTGTCAAAACAGATCCTGTAACAATTTGTTGAAAATTTTCCAACAGGAAGTTGAGCTGATCAGAAGCATTCAAGCCTTACTGAAAAAAACTTTGGATCAAACTGTCAACCAGATAAGGCCAGTTATCCAAGTTATATCTCTCTCTTTAATTCTGCTCAAATTTTATATTGTAACAGTTCACATACACTGACAGTAAAAGTTTTTGAACAGTAAGATTTTTAATGTTTTTTAAAGAAGACTGCATTTATTTGATCCAAGCTACAGCAAAAACAGTAAAATGTTGAAATATTTTTACTATTTAAATAACTGCTTTCTGTTTGAATTTATTTTAAAATGTAATTTATTCCTGTGATTTCAAAGCTGAATTTTTAGCATCATTACTCCAGTCACATTGTAATATTCTGATTTGCTGCTCAGAAACATTTATTATTATGTTGAACACAGCTGCATAGATTTTTTTCAGGTTTCTTTGATGAATAGAAAGAAGAACAGCATTTTGATCAATTTAAAGCATTCTTGCTAAATAAAAGTATTGATTTCTAATTTATTTTCCCCCAAAATATATGTCTGCCGACTCCAGGCTTTTGAATGGTATAGTGTATATAGTAGATATGTTACAAAGGCTTTTTATTTCAGATAAATGCTGATCTTTGGATCTTTCTACTGATCAAAGAATCCTGAAAAAATGTACTCAACTGTTTTAAATATTTATAGTAATAATATTAAAAAATGTTTCTTGAACAGCAAATCAGCATATTAGAATGATTTCTGAAGGATCATGTGACACTGAAGACTGGAGTAATGATGCTAAAAATGTAGCTATTCAAATATAAGGCAGTTATTTTAAATAGTAAAATTATTTCAGCATTGTTCTGTTTTTGGTGTACTTTGGATTAAATAACAGCAGGCTTGGTGAGCAGTAGATACTTTTTTAAAAAAACATTAAAAATTTACTGTTCAGAAACTTTGGTTGTATATGTTTGTATCTCATGAAGCATTCATTAAAGCAATAGTACATCAGAAAAATGACATTTGGTCAGCATTTATTACTTTAAGTGTTCAGCACATAATTGAATGGGATTTTGGCTGGGTTGAACATTGAAGTCATAAACCTGTCTGTGTCTGCCAGGCTGAACCGGGAGGTGAAGCAGACTCTTGAGACAGACTGGTCTGATAAGCAGGAGGCCTACAGTCTGGACGACCAGTGTGGACGCTTTAACAACAGAAGCACCAACACACAGCGGCATCCTAGCTCAGCTGTGCTGCAGGACCAGTGCGTGCCAAACCTTGTACCTTACTTCAGCTCAGTTGGAGTGACACAGCTGTATTTTCATTCCACACACATTCAAGCAGTCTATGAAGAACACTTTTTGATGTTATTGGCTTTCTGACACCACCAGCACTTTTAGATCGCAGCTGTTGTGATACATCATCTCAAATGTGTTTCTCTGTAGGGTGTGCAATGAAGAGGTTTGGCGCAAGTTCACTCGGGATAACCTGCGGCTGGCGGAGAGAGAGGAGGTGGCGAGTCAGGCTTTGAGACGACTGATTGAGCGGGTCCTGCAGGAGACGACTGAGGACCTGCGGGCGCAATGTGCCGCTGTAGATCGGGCCTTCAACCAGCGCTGCATGGAACTGAGCCAAGCTAAAACACAGCTGGAGCTGCACCTGGCACAGGCAATACACACTTATATGAAACAAAAAACCAAGACATGTACACAAGGACTATAAAATCTGCAATTTTATATAAATAAACACAAAGCAACAGGGTAAAATTTTGAACACTATGAATATTTAAAGGAACAGTTCACATAAAAATGAACTTTTGATGAACTAATGATGGTGAGTGAATGCAAATTTTAATTTTAGGTGTCCTTTTCCCTATAATATGTCTGTAATAGATTTTGGAGAAGATCGGGGCTCAGGAGAGGAATATCACATACCTGCAGCAAGCCGTTTATGATAAAGAGGCTCCTCTCAGAGTGGCTCAATCTAGACTGCATTACCGAACCTTTAGACCCAACATGGAGCTCTGCCGAGACCAGCCTCAGCTCAGGTACTTGAACGCACATACAGTACATGTGCTTAGTCTCCCAACCTGCATAAACCCATCTGTTGTGTGTGTGTGTGTAGTTTGTTAGGTGAGACATCAGAGCTCAACAGTACAGTATCAGCGCTACAGGAGCAGCTGTATGAGGCACGCAAATCTTTGTCTGACCTGGAGGAAAGCAGACTGTCCCTGGAAAAAGACATCTCTTGCAAAACAAACTCCCTCCTCATTGACCGAGAGAAGTGCATGACGCACCGTACACGCTACCCCTCTGTCACAGTGCTGTCTGGATACTGACACAGTCGCCTAATATGCATTTCTTAACAGGAGGTCTGGATCCATAAGTGTGTGTGCATTATCTCAGTGTTTCTTTTGAATGCAGTGATTATGTTCTCTGGTTTTAAAGAAATGTTTTTGAAAAAAAAAAAAATGAAAAGCAAACATTCTAGTTTTAAATGATACATAATATACTGAAATGGCTTAGTGTGTACTGTTTATTTGTCATTTACATTGTTTTCTACATGCTGTATTATGAAATAAGTAAACTATCCTAAGTTTTTAGGCTTACACAAATTTACACTAAAGTGAGACCATTAAAAAATAAAAATTTCTATCCACATTTATTCACCCTTACATCCTTTCAAACTTATGTGATTTTCTATGCAGAATACATTCTGATTCTGAAGAATGTTTCAGTTGTTTTTGCCCTTACAATAAAAGTCAGCAAGGTCCAAAATAATGCTGGATACCATTGACTTTTATTCAGTTATGACAGTGTTAATGATTATTAAAAATGTAAATATACATATAAAACTGTTATTACTGTATTATTGTTAAGTCAGTCTTCATAAGTCATTAATATATAATTAAATATTTCTAAAAGTGAACTCAATGAAGTGGCATTTGTGGAAAGACAACTGGTATCAGTGTGGTAAGACTACTTTTAGCCCAAACTAGAAAGCACTTTCTCTGTTTAAATTAAAAAAATCTTACTGCAGGGCTTATTCAGGTTACATGAGAAACATAATTTCATCAGTCCATGTTTACAAAGTATAGGGTTAATACAGTGAGCCCTTTTGAATTATCACTGGAGGAAATAAAAAATGGATTTGTATCACTTTGAAAGATATTTAGAGTGATGTCGTTCTACTACTTAATTTTTTCGATGCTAGGAAGTAATATATTTCAAATAACCCTTGTATGAACAATACGAACTCTAATTAATTATTTTATATGTCAGTCAAAAAGCCTTACCCGCTTTTCTTCACCAAAACACACTGTAAACTATAAGGAGTGATTTCCCGGTTCAATGTATGTCAACTTATGCTAGTGTTCACTTTAGCAAACTTGTCAAAGCAAAAAACAGCTTTTCATATCAACAGTAGCGCGATTATGAAAGCGACGCGGCCATGTTGGTTCGACGTCAGTTTCGCTCAATGTAAAACAAGTGTTCTAGTTCCGTGCCGCCAGTTTCGCGCCACTTTTTAAATATCGCGCCGGAGGCTTTTAAACACGGTGTTTAAATTTAACCAGCTACTACAGCAGACGTAACTTACATCAACCTAAAGTTATAGCGCAACCAACAGTACATTTTGAGGGGAAAATGTCTAATGACACTAAATATTTTTCTCTATAAGACCATATAAAGTCAATTTCATTTAGGAAGATCCCATTCAGGGAGTTTTCTCTCAGTGCAGGACGCAAAAAAGCCAAATCCATTTAATTTACAAATGGCAGTGACCACTTTTACAAAAAGGTGGACAGTGTAGAGATATTGGTAAATAAGTTTGTGAAATGTATATGTGTCATTGAAAATACTGTACCACAATGTAAAAGTATAGTTTTAATTTGCCTTGCACAGATTATTGAATCTAAAATACACAAGGTTAAATACAGCATCAGAAAAAACATAAAAAGTATCAATAGAAATAAAATATATAAAATATATAAGACAATATACAAAAAATAAATAAATATACAGTGAAACAAAGCAGAAATTACTCAACTGCAGTACAGCACCTAATTTAGGTATACTCTGACTGTAACAAATGCTATGCTAAATTCTATTTACAATGTGTTTTTATCATACATCCATTGGTCTCTTAGCAGTTCTGCCCTCCTAATCATTTAAATCAGGGGTGCTCAACCCTGGTCCTGGAGATCAACTTTCCTGCAGAGTTCAGCTCCAACCCTACCAAACACACCTGAACCAGCTAATGAGGATCTCAAGGAGCACTTGATAATTACAGACAGGTGTGTTTGATTAAGTTTGGAACTAAACTCTGCAGGAAAGTCAATATTCAGGAACAGGGTTGGGCACCCCTGACTAATCACTCTCCTCCGATAGCTGGTGTCCTAGTATACTACGACGGACTTTGCACAGGTGGCAGTAGAGGAGATTCCTTCACTCTGTCTGAAGGTTTCTCTCCAGTGTGAATTCTCATGTGACTCTGAAGGCTTTGTTTTACAGTGAAACTCTTTCCACATTCACAGCAGATGAAAGGCTTCTCTCCAGTGTGAAGTCTCTTGTGACTTTGAAGGTGTCCTTGTTGCATGAAGCTCTTTCCACACTCAGAGCAGGCAAACGGCTTCTCTCCAGTGTGAATTCTCTTGTGTCTCTCAAGGCCTTGTTTCACTGTGAAACTCATTGTACAATAAGGGCAGGCGAAAGGCTTCTCTCCAGTGTGAATTTTCATGTGCCTCTCAAGGGTAATGTTCATTGTGAAACTCTTTCCACATACAGAGCAGACGAAAGGCTTCTCTCCAGTGTGAATTCTCATGTGGTTGTGAAGGTGTCCTTGCTGCATGAAACGTTTTCCACACTCAGAGCAGGTGAAATTCTTCTCTCCAATGTGAATTCTCATGTGTCTCTTAAGGCCTTGTTTAACTGTGAAATTCTTTCCACACTCAGAGCAGGCGAAAGATTTAACTCTAGTGTGAATGGTTATGTGACTTACAAGTTGTACTTGTTCTGTGAAGCTCTTTCCACACTGAGGGCAGATGAAAGGCTTCTCTTCCGTGTGAATGCTCATGTGTCTTCTAAGGTTTCTGTTCACCGTGAAACTCTTTCCACACTCAGAGCAGGTGAAAGGCTTCTCTCCAGTGTGAATTCCCATGTGACTTTCAAGGTGTCCTTCTTCCATGAAACTCTTTCCACATTGGGAACAGGCGAATGGTTTCTCCGCGGTGTGAATTCTCAGATGTCTCTTAAGGCTCCTGCTCACTGTAAAACACTTTCCACACTCAGAACAGGTGAATGGTTTCTCTCCAGTGTGAATTCTCATATGAATGTTAAGCTTTTGTTTCTCGATGAAGCTTATCCCACACTCAGAGCAGCTGAATGGCTTTTCTCCAGTGTGAATTCTCATGTGCCTCTCGAGGCCGTGTTTCAGTGGGAAACTCTTCATACAGTACGGGCAGATGAAAGGCTTGTCTCCAGTATGAACGCTCATGTGAATCTGAAGTTGTCCTTGTTGAATGAAACTCTTTCCACACTGAAAGCAGCTGAAAGGCTTCTCTCCAGTGTGAATTCTCATGTGACTGTCAAGGGTACTCTTCACTGTGAAGCACTTTCCACATTGCGAGCAAGAAAAAGGTTTCTCTCCAGTGTGAATTCTCATGTGACATTTCAACTGTCCTTGTTGTGTGAAACTCTTTCCACATTGAGGGCAAGTGAACGGCTTCTCCCCAGTATGAATTCTCGTGTGGATTATAAGTTGTCGTTGTTCCATGAAACTGTTTCCACACTCAGAGCAGGTGTAAGGTTTCTTTCCAGTGTGAATTCGCATGTGATTCTCAAGGTGTTGTTTCACTGTGTAACGCTTCGCGCACTGGGTACATCCAAAAGGTTTCTCTCCAGTGTGAATGCTCATGTGTCTCTTAAGGCTCCTGTTTACTCGAAAACTCTTTCCACATTGAGGGCAGCTGAAAGGTTTCTCTCCAGTGTGAATTCTCATATGAATTTTAAGCTTTTGTCTCTCTATGAAACTCATCCCACACTCCGAGCAGGTAAAAGGCTTATCGCCAGTGTGAATTCTCATATGTCTCTCAAGGCTTTGTTTAAATGTGAAGCTCTTTCCACACCGAGGGCAGGTGAAAGGTTGTTCTCCAGTGTGATTGCGCATGTGAATGTTAAGCTTTTGTTTCTCTACAAAACTCATCCCACACTCGGAGCAGGAAAAAGGTTTCTCCCCAGTGTGAATTCTGATGTGTCTCTCAAGGCTTTGTTTAAATATGAAACTCTTTCCACACTGAGGGCAGATGAACGGCTTCTCTCCAGTGTGAATGTTTATGTGCTGCTTAGGGTTATCTTGTTGAATGAAGTGCATCTCATACTGATGGCATTTGACAGAGTCTTCTTTCAGTTCCGAAAGATCTAAAATAAACATTAAAAGATCAATCTCAAAAATCAATTAATGGACAATAAAGTTTGAGACATTAATAGTTGTATAGTAATAGACAGTAATAAATATGCACCCCAAAAACAAAGTAACATAAAGAGAATAAATATGTATAGCTTTTGCATAGTTTGTGAACAGACTGTTCTGTTGAACCAGATCTTTCACTTAATTAGACTAGATCTTGGGATGGGCATGGGTACTCAAGTAACTGAAGTAAGAAACTCTTTTAAATTGTTATTACATAACTTGTTGCAGAGGACTATTTGTATACTATAATGCATAGGCAGGATTATTAAATCATTTCAGCTCAAATCAGTATTTCATATGCATCTGCATATTTTTATGGTGAACAGCTGGAGCTGTGTAATAAAAAGGATAACACACAATTAGTCAATCAACGTACTTTTTACACAAATAATTGCTTGGGATGCCATATTCAACAAAAATACATTTTAAAAAGTATGTTTCTATAATTTTATTGATAATGTAATGTAATAATATAATAATAAATAATGTTGAATATGGTGTTATAATATTGCTAGAATGTTCCCCAGTTTCTCTGACCTGTTGTCGGCGTTCTTGAATTCAGTGCTCTTCACATAGAGGGAGGCATCTAGCATTAAATATATATTGGAACTTCTTCTTGTTAAAACACACTTTTAAAACTGAGCATTATGTGACACTGAATGATACTTGACAAGATTTGGAAAAAATGGTCCAATTTACCTGATTTTGCCCATTTCTCATGAGACTTCTCATTGGTTAATTTTACCAGCAAGAATGAATAATAAAATTATCTAATCTAAAAATCACGTTTTCTAAGGCACTGTGCTTCCCTGGTTAAAAAATTAGACCATTATTTTTAAAATATAGCTGGTCTATATATTCCGAGCTATTGCGGACATTTACACATCTGGAGTAACAACCTTTCCAATTCTGCACTAATCCTTTGATGCTCGTCACTTTTAAATGGTCACGATCAACAATGGACAGATTAACATAATCTCTCAATTTATCTGATTCTTTGTAAGTGACAAATAACCAACTTACACTGCCTTTTGTTCTTGCAATCTTGCATAGGTGACGACTGGCAGGTTTGCTTCTGCGCATCTGGTGACTCTGTGGTCTGATTGTTTTCATGCTGCTCCATCTTTATCACCAGGAAATGTTCGATGCCGCTTATTTCATCAGTCTCCATCAGTCAGGTTTCATTAACTTTATTTTCTCATAGATTCTGTGCAACCAAAAGCGATTTGGTTTAAAACTCATTGATTTGGCTTTCTTTTTAAATAAGCGTCCATACGTATACGAAGCGGTGGTTCGGTGCGCATATCAAACTGCTCAGGTCACGTGATTTCAGCACCGAAGCCTCGTTGCGTCACATACTGGTCCGAGACGATTTGACATTTTGATGGTTCACCGCTAGGGGGCGATGGTCTGCTGAACCAGCCCTTCAATCTGTAAAAGATCTCTGGTTAGGGGTGTCCAGTCCTGTTTCTGGAAATCTACCTAACTTCAGAGTTCCAGAGCCAACCCTAAACGAACACAGCTAAATGTAATTATCAAGTGCTTCTGAAGATCTTTATTAACTGGTTTAGGTGTGTTTGATTAGCGTTGGAGCTGAACTTTACAGGAAGGTAGATCTCTAGAAACAGTATTGGGACCTCTGCTTTAGATTAACACATGAACCAGTGTCTTATATGTTTTATCTCGGTTCAGTTTTAGAATTTAAAATGTAATGCAGGTTTTTTTTTTCAGGATTGGAGCTAAACTCTGCAGGGACACTGGCCCTTCAGGATCAAGGTTCTCCACCCCTGGTGTAAACATATGTATGCATAATGGGAAAAAGTTTGTACATGTTCTGTGGTTTTATTGCATTTACGTTGTGTTGACCAGCAGGAACCGCCAGTGTAGGTGTTTTGAGCACTTAATCCATAAATTTCTTGTCTCAGTGCTTATGAATGAGTCTTGAGTCTGAGTGTGTAGTTATACAGCAAAGCAAGACAAAATGCCAACGCAAATTCAAAGTATAAAACTGGATATGAGAGTTAAACTTATTAGTATATGAACAGAAATCTATATTTTTAATTAAAAAAAGCCAAAATGGTTAATGGCTGTTACATTTTTAATGTAGAGGCCTATGTCTTTCAATGTATTTTTTTGAAGTTACCATTTTAAAGCAATGTAAAAATGCATGAACAGGTTCTCTCTCCAGTGTGAATTACCATGTGCCGCTCAAAGACTTGCCTGCTCCATGAAATGCATCCCACATTGATTGCAAGTGGCAGAATCTTCCTTCAATTTCTTCTTATCTAAAATGAACATTTCAGGAGTGTCCAAGTGATTGTGTTGCCTTCGACTTGTATTAGATTTATATGAATCTCTTTATGTTTGAAGCAGCAAAGTTTTGGATGAATATACTTTTAAGTTGAGAGAGAAAAAAAATCTCAAGTTTTCATTAAAAATCTTTAAAATGTCTTTCAAAGATTAACCGAACTCTGATGGGTTTAAAACTACAAAAGAGAGAATAACTGATCACGAATGTTCTTTTTATTTATTTATTTATTTAGTATTTTAGCATTTTTGTCAAATAATTTTTAAATACAGCCTAGTTTTTCTGACATAGACCTAACTACTGCAGACATTTGTACATCTGGAGTAACCACATCTGTACGCATAAATAATTTGACGCACATAGCTTTTCATTAGTAACTATCAACAGAATTAACTGATATTTTGTAAGTGACACATAACCAGCTTACACTGTTTTATTATTCTGCTCTTGTCTAGGTGAGATGGCAGATTTTCGTCTTTACATCTGATTGTTTTATTCCATAGATCGCTCAATCAGTCACGTTTGATTCTGTCTATCTTGAAATTTAAACGATATTACCAAAATGTATTTGGTTTAAAATAAGCTTAGGGTGCAATGAAGCTTCGAAACGTTTATGAATCTTCTGCTTCAAATCAGTGGTTCATAGCGCGAATCAAACTGGCCAAGTCACGGGGTTTCGTTACGTCACTGGTTTGAAACATTTCGAATTTTTAATGGTTCACCGCTAGAGGCCGCTGATCTGGTGAACCATGTCTAATACGGCTTGCATTATAACGGTTCAGTTTAGGTTTGATTTTAATATGCAAACACCTGCGTGTAAAGGGAAAAATAGTGAGTGTATTCAATGTAACTCTAATCCTTCACAAAACCCTACAACTATACTACATAATTAAATAATTAAAGAACATAAATTACACATTTAACATATTTAACACGTATTTAATGATTTGTATATTATATATTGCAGATACAGTAAATCGTTTGCGGTTGATTTGTACAATGGCTTATACATGTTTGGGCTATTTGAATATTCTGACTAAAACTTCTATATGTGGGTACAGTACCAAAAACAAGAGAATAGAAATTTCCATCAAGTAATTTATATCAGTGGCTTACAAAGCTACGTTTTCCAACCGCCTTGGCGTGACACAGCTAATGTATGTTGAAATTCAAATTGAAAAGTCTGTAACGGTCATTCGCAGACGGAAGGACTCTGAGGTCAATTTAAGCATTATAAATCGATTTTTATTAATCATATTCCCAATCTGCCATTACATTTCACGCTGGATTTCTGTATTCTTGTTGTATTTTGCGTATTTTTTTTAAACCCTCCCTTATGATATTATAGTTCTTTGAGCCCCGCTTTTATAAATTGGTATAGAACGCGTTTAGATTAAAATAGTAAACTGTCATGCTCGTTGTTATATTTTGCCAACAAATACAATAACTCAATTTGTTTAATATCAATTATTGCATACATTAATGTAGGCTGCATTTCATTTAAAAAAAAGTATAAATATAAATATTTTGATTGTAGTATAATGCTTCAAGCATGAGAGTGCAAGGTAAGACATGTAGTATTTGACAACAGTTTTATTATATAAATGTTTCATAATATAAAGTCACCATGAAATCAAAATTGACAATTACTATTTTGTATGGAATAATGCAGTGTATATTATCCATGCACATCATCACAAAATCAAGTCCTGCCCTGCCTTTTTGGTACAAATGAACAATAGAAACATTTTCTTGTTCGGCTTGCATCTGTCGGGCTAGTTTGTTTGGTGTTTTCCACACGTCAGCTCTGGTAAGGCTCACGCTGGTAGTTCTTTGAAGTTGGCTTGCTGTGTCCTGACAAAATTTTCCAGTTGGTTTCATATCAGTCCTGGTCTCCTAATCAAACAAATTGAGTTCATCACTCTACTTTGATAGCTGGTGGATGTTCTGGTACGCTATGACTGTCATCACTTACTTTGGATGGATGCTGGTCACAAGTGACAGTAGAGATTCCCCCCACTCTATCAATAACCTTCTCTCCAGTGTGAATTCTCATGTGACGTGTAAGATGTCCATGTTGCGTGAAGCTCTTCGCACACTGAGGGCAGGTGAAGGGCTTAACTCCAGTGTGAGTTCTCTTGTGACTCTCAAGGCTTTGTTTGACCGTGAAACTCTTTCCACACTCAGAGCAGGTGAAAGGCTTTTCTCCGGTGTGAAGTCTCATGTGACTCTCAAGGCTTTGCTTGACTGTAAAAGTCTTTGAACACACAGAGCAGGTGAAAGGCTTTGTTCCAGTGTGAATGCTCATGTGACTCTCAAGGCTTTGCTTGACTATGAAACTCTTTCCACACTGGGAGCAGGAAAAAGGCTTCACTCCAGTGTGAACTCTCATGTGACTGTCAAGATTATGTTTAATTGTAAAACTCTTTCCACACTGAGAGCAGGAAAACGGTTTCTCTCCAGTGTGAATTCTCATGTGAATGTCGAGGTTTTGTCTTTTTGTAAAACTTTTTCCACACTTAGAGCAGACGAAAGGCCTCTCTCCCTGTGTGGTTTCTCATGTGATAACTAAGCTTATGTTTATCCGTGAAACCCTTTCCGCACTCGGAGCAGGTGAAAGGCCTCTCTCCAGTGTGAATGGTCATGTGACTCTCAAGGCTTTGTTTGACTGTGAATCTCTTTCCACACTGAGAGCAGGAAAAAGGCTTCACTCCAGTGTGAACTCTCATGTGAATCTCAAGGTTACGTTTTATGGTAAAACTCTTTCCACACTGAGAGCAGGAAAATGGTCTCTCTCCAGTGTGAATTCTCATGTGAATCTCAAGCTGTTGTTTTATTGTGTAACTCTTGCCACATTCAGGGCAAATGAAAGGCTTCTCTCCAGTGTGAGTCCACGTGTGACGTTTAAGACTTTGTTGTTGTGTGAAGCTCATCCCACAGATGGAGCAGGTGAAAGGTTTGTCTCCAATGTGAACGTTCATGTGACTTTTAAGACAGTGTTTTGTTGTGAAACATTTTCCACATTCAGGGCAGATGAACGGCTTGTCTCCAGTGTGATCTCTCATGTGACTTTCAAGGCTTTGTAGCAATTTATAACTCTTCCCGCATTGAGGACAGGTGAAAGGCTTCTCACCACTGTGCGTTTTCATGTGGCGTTTAAGGTGTCCTTGTGTTATGAAGCTCTTTTCACACTCAGAGCAGGTGAAAGGTTTCTCTCCAATGTGAATTCTAATGTGACTTTTAAGGCTTTGTTTCGACGTGAAACTACTGTCACACTGAGGGCAAGTGAAAGGTTTCTCTCCGGTGTGACTTCTCATGTGACTTTTAATCTGACCTTGTTGCGTGAAACACTTTCCACACTCCGGGCAACTGAAAGGTTTCTCTCCAGTGTGAATTCTAAAATGAGCCTCAAGTCTGTGTTTCACTGCAAAACTCTTTCCACATTCAGGGCAGATGAAAGGCCTCTCTTCAGTGTGAATTCTCATGTGCTGCTCAAGACTCGCTTGCTCAAAGAAAAACATCCCACATTCATGGCAAGTGGTATAATCTTCTTTCAGTTCATTCAGATCTAAAATAAACATTAAAAGATCGATGTCAAAAATCAGTTAAAAAAAGGAGATATTTTGAGCCATAGTTATAGTTGTGCCACTCACACAAGATTATATATATATATATATTTGAATAAAGTTCAGTTTTGATATCGTCCTATGGATTTATTTGTTGAGTAGCCAAAGTTGTGTAATAAACAGGGTAATATACATTCATGAATAAAAGGATTTTGTATTATTGCATAATTGGTAAAAGGATGATAAAGTGTTTAATGAGAGCAATGTTGGATTGATTATGCACATTTCAAGTTCAACTTGCTCCAACTACAAACACTTTTTTCAACAAATAATTCTGCCATAATTAACATAAAAATATTGTTTAAAAAACCTCTAACCTTTTTTTACCTAACCTCACGTGATCTCAGTGATCAAATAGTCTAGAAAATACCTCCTCCCCCTCCCCACACATGCAAAAAACGCACAAAAACCATATCTCCTGTATGCATAAATCATTTAGCGCACGCTGGTTTTCATTAGTAACGATTAACGATGAACAGAATGAACAGATTCTTTGTAAGTGACACATAATTAACTTACCCTCTGTTTCATTCTTCTCCTCTTGTCTGGGTGAGGACGGGCAGATTTGCGGCTTCACATCTGGTGATTCTGCGGTTTGATTGTTGTCATACTGTTCCATCTTTATCACCAGGAAATGTTCGATCCGTTTATTCCAAAGGTCGATCAATCAGTCACGTTTGATTCAGGCGATTCTGTAACAGAGATTAGATAATCACAAATAAATGCATTTGGTTTAAAACAAGCCTGGCGTTTATGCAGTTATGATCTCCATAAAGCTTCGAAACGCTTACGAATCTTTTGCTTTGATTCAGTGGATCAGAGCACGAATCAATCTGAAGTCACGTGGTATCAGCAAGCGAAGCTTCATATACGTCACTGGCTCGAAACGTTTTGAAGTTTCGATGGTTCGCCGCTAGAGGCCGCTGATTTCGGGTCAGCTGTATAATGTGGAATCAGTTTTAATGACAAACACACGCATGAATAATGGAAAATTGACATACTTCATACTTAATTGTTTTCAATAATTTGTAGATTTTACTTTAATGAAAACATCAGTAATTATTTTCTATAAGTTGTCAGGCAACGCTTTACAATACAGGTGCACAAATATGCATTAATTCATGCTTAATGCACAGATAATCATGAGTTAATGTATAATTCATTATGAACTAAACCATTTATTAATAATTATTACATCGGGATCTACTAAACATTCTATATGATTCATAGATTAAGTAATAAATTGTTATTAGTTAAATGTGCCATAATGTATTCGTTCTCTAATAACATTATATTAACTAATGATGTAAATTCATATGTTAATTACCAGTGGTCAAAGCTATGCACTTCAGCTTCCAGTTTTCTGCTTTAATTAATAATTATCTAATGATTTCCTGACACAGCTCGCTCAACCCGTACCTGACCAGAATCCTGTTTTTAGGTTTGTTAGAGAAAGTTATAAATTGTATCACCAAAACATCGAACAAACCCTGTGGTTGACAACTAGAGCCTCGATTTGGTATAATACTAAATTTAATATAGATAGGAAGCCCTTCTGCTGGACACAGTGGGCCAATAAAGGGATATGTTTCTTGCAACCATTAAAAATGGCCCTGACCCACCAACGGATATACAGTACATCTTTACCACAATTAGTCATAAAAAAAAGGAGGTTGTTCAGCTTTCTATGCCTTAATCAGAGATGCCAATGCACCTAATTTAAGTGGACTTAAAGTGGCATGGGAAAGAGATCTGGGGGAAACAATCAAGGATGAAATCTGGAAGCAGGTTGTATCCAAATGGCATACCTGTGTTTGTGAAATTCAGTCCGAACTGATAAACTATAATTTTTTTAACAGCAGGATGGCTAGACTTAAATTAAGAGATGATGACCTCTGCTGGCGATGTAAAACTGATACTGGTACTATGGTTCATGTGTTGTATGAATGTGATAAGGTTAAAGAACTGTGGGAAAAGATTGTACATTTTGTTAATAACACTTTCAGCCTAACACTACACAAGAACCCTGCTCTCTGTATGTTGGGGATTTTACCAGAAGATGCGTGCCTCTCCCGGCAACAAAGGCAATGGTGCCATCTAGCTATGGTTTCTGGATGTAGAGTCATTCTGAGACATTTGAAATCTGTTACGCCCTCCTCATTTAATGAATGGCTAGAACTCATGTCCAATATTGCCAGCTATGAAGGTGTGATATTTAGAGCCTCAGGATGCCTTGATGTGTATATGAAAGTATGGGGTTCTTTTCTTGCATTGATTGAGAAAATGGTATATGGTATATGGAAATGGTATAAAAAGTATAAAAAAAAAATAAAATGTATACTATTAGTTGTATATAATAAGTAATAAGTTATATAATAAGTTATTAAGGAATTAATACATTATGACACTTAGATTACTTAATCTAAGAATCACATAGAACGTTCATTTGTTGCTGATGCAGTAATTATTATTAAATGGTTATGTTCTTCATGAGTTATATATTAACTCATGATTATCTCTTCATTAGTTAAGCATGAATTAATGCATATTTGTGCATTGGGCTTGTGTATTGTAAAGTGTTACCAGTTGTCATTATAGCTTACACGTTTGCACGTATAGCACGTTTGGGCTGTTGGTTGCATTGACTACATCTTAACCAAAAGTTGTCGCCAGCTAATAACATTTTCATCCTCAAAATATCTGTTTTATTAAACTATTTTACATTACAGCCTTTTACACTGCATGCTAATCACTAATAATCTTCTATTTGTGCTTGTGACTGGATTGTTTGGCTTTGATGTCTATGTGATTATTTTTGCTTCTTTACAGTTGGACAATGAGATATTTGTTCAGGGACATTGCTTGCTAATTCTGAGAAATGTGTGAAATACTATGGCATGACACCAAGATACTTTACCAGATTATCACTGAATGAAAGAGATAAATGATCAACTCATTTTAGTAGGTGATTGTTTGGTTCACTCACTCACTCTGGAAATATCAAATTATTTGTCTCATATCCAAAGTTATTCAAACTATTATCAAAATGTTCTGCAGCTAAGACCAAGAGGCAGGGAATGTAGTGACAAGAAATGAGTTTATTGTTTTAAATGTATTAAAAAACATTGGTAATTTAAAGCTGCATCTGAACTGTGTTTAAGCACAAACACATGAATGTTCTGATAACAAGCAAAGTTGATGCAAATTTGTTTAAATTGACCTGAAAGGGAGACCTCTTGAAATCAGTAACAGTTACGGCACAGATGAATTCTTTGAACAATGTAACATTATACAGAAATAAATAACATAGGACTCAATCATATCTAAAAACCGACAACATTACTACACTGTGACTGCTGTCACTTCATTACAGTAGATGCCTACACTGTCAAAAGGCTTACATTAAACATTAAACTTTTGTTTCACTTTAAATTCTTTCTACAGTGGCAACAGGTGAAAAAGTTCCTGTGAAGTGTGACGTCTCATGTGAATATTAAGTTTTTGTTTCATTATGAAACTCTTTCCACACTCAGAGCAGGTGAAAGGCTTCTCTCCAGTGTGGATTCTCTCATGCCTCTCTAGGCTTTGTTTCTCTGCAAAACTCTTTCCACATTCAGAGCAAGTGAAAGGCTTTTCTCCAGAGTGAATTCTTGTGTGTCTCTCAAGGCTTTGTTTCACTGCGAAACTCCTTCCACATTGAAGGCAGATGAAAGGCTTCTCTCCAGTGTGACTTCTCCTGTGTATCTCAAGGCTCTGTTTCACTGTGAAACCCTTTCCGCATTCAGTGCAGGTGAAAGGTTTCTCTCCAGTGTGAATTGTCACATGCCTCTCAAGTGTTTGTTTCACTACGAAACTCTTTCCACATTGAGGGCAGGTGAAAGGCTTGTCTCCGGTGTGAAGTCTGATGTGATACTCAAAGTTTTTTTTCACTGCGAATCCCTTTCCACACTGAGGGCAAGTGAAAGGCTTCTCTCCCGTGTGAATTCTCACATGATTCTCTAAGTTTTGTTTTACTGCGAAACACTTTCCACACTCAGAGCAGGTAAAAGGCTTCTCTCCAGTGTGAATCCTCATGTGAAGCCTGAGGACTGTTCGTTCTGTGAAGCTCTTTCCACACTCAGAGCAGGAGAACGGTTTCTCGCCAGTGTGAACTCTCATGTGTCTATTAAGGGCACCGTGCGCTGTAAAACCCCTTTCACATTCAGAACAGGTAAAAGGCCTCTCTCCGGTGTGTATTCTCATGTGAATCCCAAGATCACGGTTCATTCTGAAACTTTTTCCACAATGAGGGCAGATGAACAGCTTGTCTCCAGTGTGAATGCTCATGTGCCGTTTAAGACTTCCTCGATGAATGAGAAACATCCCACATTGATGGCAAGTGACAGAATCCTCTTTCAGTTTCTTCCGATCTAAAATGAACATCAAAAGATCTATGTCAAAAATCAATAATAGCCAAAGTAACAGATCCACTCTAATAGTGTTTTCATGATGTGTCATCAGTCAGCCATATTGGTGGCACTGAATGTAATCAATGCCACTGAAATGAACAAAACTTGCATATTTTGTTGATTATTGCTGCTGAAAATGGTCAGGTATTGTCATGTATTGGGATGTACTAATCGGTCGGATTGGGAAAAACATTTGAAATACTACAGACTGGCAAAAGTTATAACAAACCAAGGAGAAAAGTGCAAAAACACTGTCTAATGAACAAAAGGTGTTTGTGGTTGGCCAAACTGAACCAGGATTTCCAGGGCAAGAATCTTGACAATAATTGAGTTTGTTCTTATCATACCTGTCAGGTAGGTAAAATATTAGGCTAATATCTTAATTATTACTGCTCCTATGTATCTTTACAACCTATTAACTTTAGTTTGTCAAAATAATGCGCACTTTCCTGCTTACCAAGTTCTTCTCTATGTGATTTAGCGGCTTCCACACTTTTTTTCAGTGCTTTAGACAGCATAAATTAGCAGAACAACATATTTAGTAGTGCATTAACTGTGCAATCCATGCTGTTGTTTACATCAGAGTATCTCCAGTATGGCCGCGCATCCGGGTAAATGACCAAATCGTAACATAAGTGCAAATCCTCTATAATAGAGAGGACATTGTTGTATTTCCAGTGTTTACTGAGGTGACAGTAGAAGTTACAAACACAAAGACAATAAACACAAAATCATATTTCTAAAATCCAAGTCGTGTACAATGTGTGTCAGGATTGTATAAAGATACCACAACTGGAGCGTTACCATAAACTACACATGTAAAACGATCACGTTTTATAGTGTTTTAAGAAATAATGCATATATTTAACCAAGTTTGTTGTGGATTTTGCACTTTTGAAACAACCTCAACCTCTGTGGATCGTTGTGAGGACTATTCTCATGCTTACAACAATTACATCATCGAATAATATCATATTATTTTGATATGATTCTTATGTGATATGAACGAGATACAGCATGATGCACGACTATTATGCTATTGCATACAGAGTAAGGTTGAAGAGAATATCTTGTCTAACATAAAACTTTGCAAGTGACAACCAACTTACACTGACTTTTATTCTTCTGCTCTTGCCTAGGTGAGCACTGGCAGGTATTCGTCTTCACATCTGGTGTGTCTTTGCTCTGATTGTTTTCACGCTGTTCCATCTTTATCACAAGAAAACATTCAATCCCGTTTATTTCACAGATCACTCCATCAGTCAGTTTG